>NC_135218.1:6351513-6396513 GCF_052324685.1 Brachyhypopomus gauderio
TGTCAATTATTTCCCATCTCTCTTCCTTCAGCTTTTGAATTTTGCCATTTGCCTCTTTGGCTTTTGAATTTTTCATGCAGACGAATCAGAAAACAATCAGACGAAACTGGGCGAGTAGAAGAAAGAGAAGGAGAGAATAGAGACAGCAGACTGAGGAAATGACCGGGGGTCACGCCTCACGAGGGGCTGGGGGTCACGCCCTCACGAGGAGCTGGGGGTCACGCCTCACGAGGGGCTGGGGGTCACGCCTCACGAGGGGCTGGGGGTCACGCCTCACGAGGGGCTGGGCCTCATGCCTCACGAGGGTCTGGGGGGTCACGCCTCACGAGGGGCTGGGGGTCACGCCTCACGAGGGGCTGGGGGTCACGCCTCACGAGGGGCTGGGCCTCATGCCTCACGAGGGTCTGGGGGTCACGCCTCACGAGGGGCTGGGGGTCACGCCTCACGAGGAGGCTGGGGGTCACGCCTCACGAGGAGCTGGGGGTCACGCCTCACGAGGGGCTGGGGGGTCACGCCTCACGAGGGGCTGGGGGGTCACGCCTCACGAGGGGCTGGGGGTCACGCTCACGAGGGGCTGGGGCTCACATGGCCGTGACATGTACATCATCGCTCTCCTAATCAGGAGGCTTCCGCAAACACAACAATACATTAGACTAGACGTTGTTTAATGAGGGGAGGAACTGATGGGAGAAAAAAAATGTCACCTACCATAAATATGACAATGCACATTAAAAAACCCTCTCCACACACACACACCACACACACACACACACACACACACACACACACACAAACATCACACACACACACACACCACACACACACACACACACGCACGCACGCACGCACGCACGCACGCACGCACACACACACACACACACACACACACACACACACACACACAAACATCACACACACACACACACACACACACACACACACACACACACACACACACAAACATACACACACACACACACACACACACACACACACACACACACATTTATTCTCTGTTCTCACTTGACCAGAATCAAATTACATTCAAGTCCTATCTTGAAGCAGCTTCACGCACACACAGCCACGCTCCACACTAAGGGATCGTGCACGCTTGCAATCTCTTTATACGTGCACACAGCAAACTTGCAGCATGCTTTGGTGTGGTGGGTCTTATTTCTCCCAATTCAATCAGGCTTATTGGATCAGGAGCTTACCGATGACCCTGAGCTCCGCGTTGGAATATACCTCCCCGTGCTTGTTCCCCGCCACGCACTGGTAGACTCCGGCGTCGGACAGTGCCAGGCGGCTGATGGACAGGGCCCCATTAACCACCTGCACCCTCTCCTGTTGAGTACAAAGACAATTAAGGGTCTTTTACCGAGATTGCTAATCTGCATAAAAGCGGTCGGCATCCGGGAGCGTGAATTACGTTTGTGTGCTGATGGACGCAGCCGTCCGTAAATCGTGCTGTTTGTTGCTAATGGTTGGGGGGGGGGGGGGGGGGGGGGGGGGGGGTAAGGGAGTGAGAAGGTGGAGGGTACACTGGTGGAAAAAATCACCGTAATAAATCTGTATTTATTACTGCCTATATTGCACCATAGTGTTTTCCAGAGCACTGCTAAAGCTTTGATGCTCTTTTGGTAAGAGGAGAGATGAGAGAGAGAGAGAGAGAGATGAGAGAGAGAGAGAGAGAGAGAGAGAGAGAGAGAGAGAGAGAGGAGAGAGAGGAGAGAGAGAGAGAGAGAGAGTTGGATGTGGAGGACTTAGGTAGGTGAACTGGGCTTATATATTTAAGATGACTTTTATGGTATCTCCATTACGCTCTGAACAATGGGGTATCTCGAGGATGTGTCCTCATATTAGATCTACCCACATGTTTGATGAGTGTCTCTCTTGTGTATCATTAAATAAGAATAGATCATGTTTTACACACCTAAAATCTATGAGATATCTGGAGGTGTCATTAGGCTAAATTTGACATTGTTATGGTATGACTTGGTACAGAAACTGCTACAACTGTTTTCCAGGCTTCCAAAAATAAAATCATGCAAAAAACCATCATAAACTCTAGGTCCACCATGTATGTTTTAGACACCTGTATCTAACTCACATTACCATTCTCTGTATCTCCGCCCTTGATCTCACGTCTTTCTGCAGACCTTGTCCGGTAATGCTGTTAGCGTGCTTTTCCGACAGCACCTGTGGTCGGGAAGGGTTGGGCCTACCCTCAATCAAAGCCTCGCCCGTTAATCTGGCACAGTCACGCGGGAGGTACTCGCACGGCGATGTGCTCCACCCACCGTGGCGAGCGAGAACGAACCCGCTGGCGTAGACACGTGTGTCAGTCTAGCGCGGCTCAGCTAGCGCTGTTAATAAACCGTGACAGTGTTCTTACATCAGCAGTTCTGCGTGGAGGGGGACCCGAGGGGGGCGGGTGGGCGGGGGGGGGCACACGTAGGCCTTGTGCTGAATTAAAGTGATCGGCAACGTTGGGTCACTTCAGAGCGGCTGGCAGCAACATCTGTGCTGTGGCAGTGCGGACACTGTGGCAATAACATGTGACTTTGGGAAGAACAATAATACAAGTGCACATGTGGGTTCCCTTGATTACCACCAGGTTAGCTTAGCTTAGCAGCTAACACATCTCCTTAATAAATACCACCCCCATATGAGCAGAGCTTCCACAGGAAGCTCCTGAGATTGACCAAGAGCAGCCCTGAACAGGTCACCTTCGCAATGCTATATTCCAGCACACAGGGCGCAATGAAAAAGGTCCCGATTGATTAAGCATAATAAAACGACAGCGAATGGCGGAACTTGACGCTTCCTACTTAAGCAACATCAGTGACCTTTAGTTATCAGATTGATTAGGCTGCTGATGTTGACAATGACATTTGGAAATTGCAATACTCCTGCATTGATTAATTCATTTATTTGACTGAGAAGCAGTGGCACAGTATACCTTTCTGATGCAAAATTCAAGGACCCCAGCCCAATCAGGCGTTTAGCATTTCGCTGGCAGAATATTAGTCGATATAATACACACCCACGTGCACACACACAC
The DNA here is from genome assembly GCF_052324685.1 of Brachyhypopomus gauderio. Lineage (NCBI taxonomy): Eukaryota > Metazoa > Chordata > Actinopteri > Gymnotiformes > Hypopomidae > Brachyhypopomus > Brachyhypopomus gauderio. The sequence continues at coordinate 6,354,578 of NC_135218.1, forward strand.
ACACACATATATATAATCTGATTCGAGGTAAGTAACTGCAGCGTACTTAGGTAATATACGTAGTGATATTTTAAAATTGTAGTAAAGTACATAAAGTCTCCAGAGAACCAGGATGTTTCGGACAGAGGCGTGATGACCTCTGTGCTTCATGTGTGGCTTGACTCCACATATGTGTTATATATACACACACACACACACACACACACACACACACACACACACACACACACACACACACACACACACACACACACACACACACACACACACACAAAATGAAACACAGTGATCAAAAGTGGGATATATAGAAATTTGCAGGTGTTGTGAGGTCAATGTGAAAAGCCAGTGAAGAGCTTTCCTGAATCTTGGTATTAAGACCAGGATTAAGTTTATAATGAGCAATGACATTAATACCTCTAATAGCCCTGAAACATTCTGCTGAAGGTTGAACATTTCTTTCGATTAAGCACAAAGAAACCAACTGACAGAATGCTAATTATGCATTGCTAAGAGCAACACAAAAGTGATGGTGGAAAGAAAGACGTCTTTTGTTGGGTATTCATCAGAAATATAGTCCCACTTCACTGATATATACACTATATATATATATATATATATATATATATATATATATATATATATATAATCCTTAGATGGATCAATGCAATTGCATACTGTGCATTGAAGGAAATTTCCATAAAGTGTGTTTATTTATTTATTACATCTATGCTGTACCGAGGATCCAGCGATCAATCTCTACTGAATAATGCTGCATCCTAATGGCAGAACTCGGTTAGAATTCTGGGAAGTGGAGTCTTTTGTAAATGCATCACTCTACAGGCCAATAACTCATCCAAGGAGTCAACAAACAGTGGGTGAATATTACCAAGGGTTGTGTTACGTTTAGAGAGACAAAAGTGAATCACAGTTTATTGTATTCCAGTGAATTGCTATAATAGAGAGAAAAAAGCAGGAAGAGCATGTTTAGTAGACAGTAAAGGTTTATAAGCCCACTCTTCCATTGGCCTGTAGGGAAAACAGGATTAAATTCTGCTCTCTGAGTTCACAGATTTAATGGAAGATCACTGTGTCTCTGTCATCATTGTGTTCTAGGATGAGTATATCATGCTGTAGATTGTCTGGTGCTAACTACAAGAGGCCACATTTAAACAACTGTATTCAATGGAATACAAACATTAAATAGAAATGTATGAATGTTTTTCATAGCATTTCTAGCTCATCGTCAAGGGGAAGGTACATTGGTTAAAATCTTCCAAGGAAATCAAGCTGCCTTGTTGATTACAAGCCCTTTTGAGTGTGCATTGTCAGCCATTGGCCTTTGTTCACTGGATGGACTTGTAAGAAATGAGGACAGAACCTCCCAAAGCTCATCACATCTCACACTGGTCCGTGAGACAGGCCTCGCTGCCATATTTGGCTGTCAAAGAAGCCTTGGAGTCAAACGGCAGGACATCGGGTAAGACGGGACATGAGATCCTGACTACCGTACCTTTAGTAAGAAGGTGAGATTGCTAATAAGCCACAGTTCTGGCACACTGCGTCAAATATACTGTGCGGTACCTTGTAGTCATGAGTCAGAGAGAGAGAGAGAGAGAGAGAGAGAGAGAGAGAGAGAGAGAGAGAGAGAGAGAGAGAGAGAGAGAGAGAGAGAGAGAGAGATGACAAACCTCAGTGGGCTCCAGGTTTTCTCCATTCTTCATCCATCTGTAGGAGGGCTTGGGTTTGCCTGTAGCCATACACTCCCACACCAGAGAGTCATCGATGGCCTTCTGCACGTCCTGCGGTTTTTCAATAAGCTGAGGCGGAGCTGCACGCCACCACGGAGACAGAGGCAGAGAAAGGACAGGGAGTCAAACCAGGCCTTGCTCTTTGCCCAGCTGATACGTACACAAACAAACAAACAAACACAGGTGCACATAAACAAAGCTAAATGGCCGTGTGGTGTTTACAGGATGGAGCAGACCCCACACCGTGCCGCGTCGTGAGGCGTGTTGCAGCTGCCCTGCCATAGCGGAGGCCATGGTGACCATTATTTGTGTCAAAGGAAAGCAACAGCAAAAACAACTGCTATGAAAATAATAAAAAGAGATGCTGGGATTTTGTGCTTCACTCCACTGCATTGCGAACGCCGTAGAAGAGACGCTAATCTCTACACTTTCGTCTGCACGTGGGTCGAACCATAAACTAGTTCACTCGATGCCATTAAAGTAAATTATGCTTTAATTATACATGAGTTGTATTGATTTCTATCTTTTAAAGGCATGTAACTCAAACCTGGTTAATAATTGAGCAAAAAACCCAAGAGCACACTCAGAACATCCTTTATGGACATGCTTCCTGTTGGGAAATAAAGACATAAATAAATTGCAGAAATAAATAACTTGCATAACTCAGACAGATAGATAGACAGATGCCGGAGGTCAGTTTCATGTATTTGCGTATTGCATTATAGCTCCATCAAGACAGATGACTCGAGCTGTTGTATTTCACCACATCCATCAGAATTACGCGACAGTGTCCGAGAACGAAACAGAAAGATGAGGATGTCTTCCGCACGGCGGGTACACGGCGGCCCTGCTGTTGGTGTTGTTGGCATGCAGCCTCTCCAAGCTTTCGCAACTCCTGTGTTATTGTTTGGGTTCTCCTCTCTCTCCTCCCTACCCTTGCTCTGTCTATCTCGCAGCCGCTAGGAGAGTATCGACTTTCAGCCCCCGCTGCCTAAATTAAGCACGGCAGCCCGACAGCTGGGTAAGCCCAATACCAGACAGAGACAGCTGGGTAAGCCCAATACCAGGCTCGGCCCCTCCAGAGCACCCGCACACCTAGCGGTTTTTGCCTAGCAAAGAAACTGCAGGTCAGCCTAATTGGAATAAGTGCGGTGGGGAGCGTGGTCCGCGGGCTAACCCTAGGTTTGATTTGACATGTCCCGGAATGTACGTTTGCCTTTCGACAGCTTTTTTTTTTTTGTACCCCAGCACACTGCGGCTTGCCAGGAATATCACAGCCATGCTAAAATGCACAATTAATAGGCTTCCTTTTCAGGTGGCTTTTGAATATCATGAAAAGGCTGCTGTCACTCTCGCCTTCCGAACCAAGCGGGGAAAGCGCTAATCGAGCCGACTCCTGCGGAGAGGGGTGGGCGGACGCCCGCGCTCCGTAGCTGTCGGCGAGGGAGAGTGTGTCCCCCTTCGCCTCACCACCGCTGGTGGAAGTGATAAACATGAGATACACTTATCGATCTGCGCATTCCCGGGCTCTGCTGACGAATGTCTTGCAGGCCTAATTCCACGGGACTTCAAAATAAGATTACAGATTTTTATCACCTGGCTCAGAGAGAAGAGGGGAGAGAGAGAGAGAGAGAGAGAGAGAGAGAGAGAGAGAGAGAGAGAGAGAGAGAGAGAAAGGGGGAGAGAGAATGAGAGAAAGAGTAAGAGAGAGAGAGGGGAGAGAGAGAGTGAGGGTGAGGGGAGAAAGAGACAGAAGGGGGAGAGAGAATGAGAGAGAGAGAGAGTAAGAGAGAGAGAGGGAGAGAGAGAGAGAGAGAGAGAGAGAGAGAGAGAGAGAGAGAGAGAGAGAGAGAGAGAGAGAGAGAGAGAACTGAGAAAAAAGGACTACGGCCAGTACACAAGCTAATTCTACTTAAAACAGCATTCTCTGCTATTTGGCTACACATGCACCAAAGGGTCTGTTGTTTGTTATTTACTGACCAGTGGTACTTTGAAGCCACTTGTAAATAACAGCAAATTGTTTAATGCACAGAATGAGTTATAACCACTGGATGACCGTGGCTGACTTATAGGCCAAGAAGGGAGGGAACCCAATTGATGAGAGTGCGGGTGATGCTGAAGGAATATCAAGGCGAACCCTCGTAAATTATCAACCCACCTCCAAACGAACGGAGGCAAGTAGATTACAAGGGTGTGCGCATCAGCAAAATACAATCCTGTCAAAAAAGAAATAAATAAACAAATAAAAAATATTGGCTTCGTGACAGGGTTATGCTAGCCTTGTCCAACTTAGGGCTCCTTTTCTAATGAACCCAATTGTATAAATCAGGGCTAACATGCATTTTATGCTAATTCTTTAGTTCAATCACAGGTCTTTTTTTCGATGAACCTGTCCCGTCGCATGCACATGTCACGGAGAATATAAACAATAAGACAACGAGGCTAATAAAACATTCATCTCCGCGCAGGCTATTCCTGTAAATGGGCCATTGGGCATCGGTAGTGGCGGCAGCGTAGCTAATGCCCCAGTGCCAGCGAGCGCTCCCATAACGGGAGGATAAATGCCACTGCTCCCTTGCCTACAGGTACGTACTTAATAGGGAGCTGTCTCATATGAACAATGCAGCGGAGCCGGTGTGGCGGTGGGGGGGAAAAAGGTCGCGAACCCTTCATTTGAAACTCCATATTAAACATGCTTCTGTTCATATGCCTGCTGGCCGGTTATCCATCGATTGGAGCACAAGGGTCTGGTCATACACAGTGAAAGGCACAGTTTTTACCATTCAGAAATATATTCTGTTGAAACAGACTATAGAACAAATGTGCAGTAATGTTTAACGTGCAGTTTGTAGAATGCAGACGTACATTACTGTGAATTCAGTTTTTCACTCACAGGCAAACTACAGCCCTTCTGGCTTCAAGATGTTTACCAAACAGTGACTTCAAACAGGCACGTAATACTTTAAATATTTCATAATTTCCTCCATTACTGAGACAGTATAGTGTGGATTAAAGAATTTCTTCAAAGGGTTTGCAAAGTAAATAATGTAAAGGAACAGATTAAAATAAACCTGAAATTAATACACAAACAAATTCCAGAGGCATATAATCAGAGTCAACAGAAATAATATTACAGAATGAACAGAATAATTCAGATCCAGGTGCTGTGTTTCACTGGGTATTCCTGGCATATGCGCCCCTAAGAGAGCGGAGTGGAGAACACTATAACAACTGATCTAGAGTTGACGTGGATGTCAGGCCCGGTGTCATCTAGCAGTGCAGTCAAGCGAACACGCACAACCACGCAAGATCAAGACCAAGGTCGTCTCGTTCTTTTTAATCTGGATTAAAATATATTATAGGGCCTTATGGCTTGAAAGCTTTAATCATTTTTGATGTGCTGGTGATATGTAGGGTCGCCCACTCTCCTCCTTACGCTGATTTCCTGATGGCTGCCATTCGTAGTCAAATGTTTGTGCGGCTCGTGGGTGGCTTTACCGTAGAAGGAGAGCTTTCCCTGCACCGAGTTCCTGCCTTTCGGGTTCTCAGTGACGCACTCGTAGACGCCGGCGTCCTCCGGCTGGAAGTACGGTATCTCCAGGACACCACTGACTTTCCTCATGTCCACCTTGCGAGAAAAGGGAACCCCGTCTACACGGCGCCACGTTATAGAAGGGGCCGGACTAGGGGGAGAGAAAGGCGGGGCATCATGAGGAAAATGGCAGGAATTGCCAAATTAGGTCAGAATGCGCAACAATTCTATTCCATTCTATTTATCTGACTCATTAATTTATTCCCCCACACCCCAAAGGTCAGCCTTTTGCAAATCATTATGTTTATGTTGACACTTACTTTCCCAACGCAAAGCACTCCAGATTCACCGTGGAGCCTTTGGCTACCTGGACCACCTCTGGAAACTGTACTTCAATTTTTGGTTCATACTCCCCCATAACACCTGATGAAGGAAGCGTTGGTTGAAAGACCCGTCATCATCTCACCGATGTCTCCTGAGATGCAGGCGCCATAGTTTCATTACTTCTGCGAATGTGACTGTGTATGGTCACATTCACACTAGCGCGTTTGATGTTGGCCATCCATCGATCCATTGTGATTCATTTAGTGATGGAGTAAAATATCTTGTTAAAAACAGTAGCTGCTTCACAGTAAGGTTCTTAGTGACACAATGTAAGTGCGTTGTACCTAGCACTAACAACTAGGTACAATATGTAGTATGCAAGCAAGCAACCAATGCATCGTTTGGCTTCTCTAGTGTACTTTAACATAACCACATTCATTAGAGCTTACAATATTAAATTGATGTGAAATTATGAGCTGCTGTGATATGATATTTGGCCATTCCTTTATAGAAGCCCTAGCGAATTGGACTAATCTTAGTTGTTAACCCATGACTCAGGAAACCCACAATTAGATCAGCACAGGACAAATGACCTTTCCATTCGAGGAACTTTGATAATGCCAGCCTACAGGGCAACAAAACATGTGTATGGTAGGTTATCTTAAATTTTGCAAAGAAACCGCTCATTAACCTTTGAGTATGGTTTGTATACCACGAATAACAAATAAATAAAAATAAATGAAATGATTACAAAAAATCCTGCTTTTGCCTTTGCCTTTAATTCTAATTCAAATCCTCTAAAGCAGGGTTTATCTGTCACTCAATAAAAGTCATAAAGGATTTAATGTCAATGTTCAGTCACATGCCCATACTGTTACTAGTTTACTGTAACAATAACAACAATATCCATAATGTCAACAACAACAACAAAAATAGTAACAGAAAGAAGAAAAAGAAATGAAAGACTCCATGGCTCCCATGTTGACTCACCGTCAGTGCGCAGAATAAGCGGAGTGGGCGGGCCGTGCACATGGGTTTTGGTGACAGTATTGGTCACGACACAAGTGTAGTTGCCCACATCAGATGGCTCCACCTTGGCAATATACAGGTTCCCTGTCTCCTGGGACACAAACCTTCGCACATCCTGTTTCACGAACGATGGATACTCGTTAAAAATCCAGCTGAACGTCAACGCTGTCGAGAGAAGGGGGGCGGGGGGGGGGGGGTTGGGGGGGTTAGCGCAAAATTTGGCACTTAATGTGAATTGAAAAAAATATAAAGAGGTCATTTCACAGCTTGGAAACCAGAGTATGTCGTGACATTTTCTCCTCTCCACTGAATCTAAATGGCAGAAGTCAGCACTGCACATGAATCTTCTCCCTCCCCTGAGTTGCTAAATTAGCATTGGGGCTACATGCTAGGGTGAAAATTAATCAGGCTGTGGAGGGTTGTGGGGCTTGGGGGGTGAAAATTAATGACAGAAAAGGATAAGCAGCATCCTGCCTTTATTTGGCTTCCAGTGAAGAGGAGAGCAGATCTACTGTTTAAAATCTTAAAAGAATCTTTAAAGATCTTTAAAATCTTTCTCTTGTTATTGTGCTTATAAAATACTTCAAATCCCATTGTTTTGCCTACTTAGCTGTTTAATAAGAAAAAAATATATTTCAGTGAATAAAGAGCATCAAAATGTGTTCTATGTGAGCAACAGAGATGGAACAATGTTACTCAATCGATAGATAGATAGATAGATAGATAGATAGATAGATAGATGTCAAATGTAGACTGTAATGAAATGTAACACTTTGTGATCCCCATTGTAAGAAGATGTGCAATGACACAAAAGACATTCTCTTTGGGAAAAGTGATAATGATGTGTGACGCAGCATGAGTAGAACCAGTAGAACTGTACAACCTGAAACCATATGGTAGGATCTATATAAATACATACATAAGTGATATATAACGTGTGATATGTAACATACATACATATGGACTATGTGTTGACCATGACTTATGACCAATTGACCATCTTGTATTCAGTCTTAAGATTGAGGAGTAAGGACTTCAACTCATGTGGCTATACCTTCCACATGAACAACGTAATAAGACATTCAGTGTGCATCCTGCAAAAATAATATAAAATCTAAAAAGTTATACACTGCTTCCTATGATTCACCATTCCACATAGTTCCTGGTATGTAGGCGCAACGGGCCAGGCTCTCACTCTGGGCAGCAAGCTAGTTTAATTCACACTAAAGAGGTCCTGCAAACAATTCTGCCAGGAATCCTGTTGACCTGTAGTTGGCACTCTTCATAGCCATTCTCCTTCAAGAAATGGCAGCATACACTTAATGTCGTAGTGGAAGGTCACCTTACCAGCACCAAATCGGAAGGTCACCCGAGCAGCACAAAGAACACATCCAGACACGTGACCTTTGGGAGTTTCAACTGCTTAGCTTTGTTGCTGATTCAATTACCTATTGTGGCTGCCAGTCTTGGTTCTTCAGTCAAGAGGGAAGAAACAAAAGGCCTGAAAGTAGTCTAGAATATCAGAGCACGATCTGAGTTGACGAAGACAACTGTTTTCTTTTGGAAAAAGATAGCTAAATAGAGAAGTTCTGTTCTCGGAACCTCCAAGGTTCTAAAAGAATTAAGTACTGCATTAGGATCTAACAAAAGGCCACATTAAGTACAGAGGACGTACAAGTTTCCCCTCGTATATTGATGAATGAAAAATACTGTTTTGAACTTGCATCAGTCTCTGTTAGCCGGATCGCTGTCGCAGACCTGTAGTGCTACCTCGTGTGTCCCTATGAGGCAGAGTATCATCAAATCAAATCAAGTAACTGCAGTGATTATGACATGACCTCAATTTTCATTGCATCTCTATCATTTTTATGTTGATGAAAGTACAAGCATAAGACATGTAAAAACAAAAGATTCATTTGGAAATGTATTGTAGGTTTTAAATGCATAAAAGCATTTCCTGGTACTATTAATATTATTTTATGTTCAGTTGATTTGTTGCAAAGTTCAATAAGCACAGGAAATTTACTATTCCTTTAAGAGACCTATTTTGTGTCATGCTGTTTGACTAAATGTAGATCAAGTTTTATGCATGTGATGTACTTAATGACAGGTTCTGAGAAATAATGATTAATGAATCAGTCAGAAGAAGAAATGTTCCATGTTTGTTCTGTTTGTTGATTAAACTGAGTGCTAACTCACTTCACAGAGCACTTTGGAGTGTGGGTGTCACTGATGTGAAATGGCTAGTCACTGTGTTGGTACATGACGTACACTTTAAAAGAATAAAATACAAACAAAAGTCAGTTGTCCTACAAAGACCGTCAGAGGACAACACAGCCAACTACAAAGATGGTTCTCGCTGTTAGTAACGCTTGGAACGGGATTTGAGTTCGGCAAGGAACTGTACAGGGCACACAGAGGACCCAGTCACGATGTGAGGCCAGTCTGAAAAAGTACAAAAACGGTGTGTCAGAAGAACGGTCCCTGGGTGTGTAGAAGCTCCACCATGAGGGAATCATCAGGTTGAACTAGGCCATCATCTACAGCTCCTAAACCTCTACACTTTGTACACTTCTACACGTCTACACTATCTACTTCCACAGTATCTACACTACTACACTATCTGCACTACCACATGTCTATTTCCAGAGTATCTTCACTTTTACACTATCTACACGGCTACATGTCTACACTATCACATTTCTACACTATCTACACTTCTTCAAATGCAGAGTTCAGGTCCGAGCCAGAGTCACACCTTGGCTAGTCAGAGTTCTATTTAAATTTCTACTTTGTTACAAGATCAGTGTAACGTTTGTGACGGGCAGGCATGACGCAATTGCAGAATTTAAAGGGTTTTAATGAAAAGAGAGACAAACACGACTAACCACAGAAGGCAGAGGGAGCTAGGCTAACGATAGGGAGGTAACACCAACGACACGGATAAGTTAAACTACAGAGAAACGTGAACGCAAAAACCACAATGGACCTAGAACTACGAAACATATATGAGGGGAGGTATACAATGAGGGGAGCGATGATGCTGGGACAACAACAGCGTAGACTATGAACTAAACAGACAAGGAATTATAAACTACAAGAGATTACCTAAGACGAGTAACAAACACGAAGTAAACACAAGCATGAAACACGGGGGGGAAACCAAACCAACACACAAAGACTAGAAACAAAACAGAGAGGTTACAAGGGCAAAGGCATGAACAGAAAGCAAGGTACAACTGGGGAACAAGGAGGAACTTACGTACAGGGAATGACCGACAAGGGAATGAAACACTCGGGGTTCTTTATACACAGAGACAAGACGGTGAAACGAGACTCAGGTGTGTGGGCACGAACGAGGGGGCGTGACAGACAGAGGGAGGAACGAATGGGAGCGGGGAGCTAGGCGGGACCAGGGAGGAGGGAGGGGCTGGACGTGACATAACCCCCCCTCAAGGCGTGCAACTCCGGGGCACGCCAACCAGGGAGGGCCGGACAGACGCTGGGGACAGAGACACCATGACACAGAGGGAAACGAACGGGCGAGGCCGGGGCAGGGACAACAGACACGAGGCAGGATGGAGACAACGGCCCGGACTCCAGACGTATGGGAGGACCGGGACAAGGACTGGGCGGTGACGTGGGAAAGGGACCAGACGGCACAGGACAGGGGGTCGACACAGGAGGCGGGACCAAGGGAGCTGGACAAGATGGGGTCAAGGGCACAGGACCGGACACCAGGGAGGACTGAGATGCAGAGGCAAACAGGTGGAGGACGACAGAGACAGGGACGGGAACAAAGTGGGTGACGATCTGCGGAACAGAGACGGGAACAGGGACATGGAGGACACTACCACGCATGGACACAGGGACAGGCACGTGGACGCGGACAGAGACGCACACAGGAACGGGGACCAACAGGAAACCAGGGAGGGGACAGGGCAAAAGAGGGAACACAGGCGAGTGTAAAACAGGGTTAACATGAGTGTCAGTGTCTGAACAGTTCAGCCTGGAGCCAGCCCCAGGCCCACAGGCGGGCAAGGCAGTCACTGGGGGGGCTGGCGTAAGCTGAGGAGTGTCCTGGGGAGCCGGTGGAGTGCCCAGGGGGGCCGGGCGTGCAGCTGAGACAGGCGGGGCCCGCTGGCGTGCAGCGGGAACAGGCGGGGCCCGCTGGCGGGGAGCGGGAACAGGCGGGGCCCGCTGGCGGGGAGCGGGAACAGGCGGGGCCCGCTGGCGGGCAGCGGGAGCAGGCGGGCGCCGCTGGCGGGCAGCGGGAGCAGGCGGGCGCCGCTGGCGGGCAGCGGGAGCAGGCGGGCGCCGCTGGCGGGCAGCGGGAGCAGGCGGGTCGCCGAGCAGACGTCATCGGCGGGCGTGGCAGCCGGAGCGACGTCATCGGCGGGCGTGACCGCCGGAGCGACGTCATCGGCGGGCGTGACCGCCGGAGCGACGTCATCGGCGGGCGTGACCGCCGGAGCGACGTCATCGGGTGGCCTGGTCACCGCACAGACGTCATCAGGGGGCGGAACCACCGGGCCGACGTCATCGGGGGGCGTGTCCACCGGGCCGACGTCATCGGGGGGCGTGTCCACCGGGCCGACGTCATCGGGGGGCGTGTCCACCGGGCCGACGTCATCGGGGGGCGTGTCCACCGGGCCGACGTCATCGGGGGGGCGTGTCCACGCTGACGTCATCGGGGGGCGTGATCGCCATGCTGACGTCATCGGGGGGCGTGATCGCCACGCTGACGTCATCACGGGCCCGAGCTGGCCACTCCTGGGGTGAGTGGCCACTGCGTCCCCCCAAAAAATTCTTGGGGGGCCGTTGGGGAGTGGCTTCCAGGATGCGGTCATCGTAGGCTGGGAAGGCCGTGGCAGCGTCGTCGTGAGGCCGGGCGGCTGTGCAGGCGTCGTCGTGAGGCCGGGCGGCTGTGCAGGCGTCGTCGGGAGGTGTGGAGGTCTCGATCCCCCTACTGACCAACAGGTCAGCAGGTATCTCCCGTCGACACTGAGGGGCAGACTCATACACACCTCCACCAAACCTTTCACATAACGTCCGACAAAATCCCTTCACAGTCCATGCATCCGTAACCCGGTGCGCTAGGACGATGTTAGCCCACTCTAGGGCTTTTCCCTTTAATAGTGACCGCATGAATACGACCTGTATGCTCTCGGGTGGTGGGGGTACCGTGAGGAAACGCAAGTAACCCTCACATTGGAGGAGAAAGCTCCTGACTAATCCTTTCTCCCCGTCGTATACCTCAGGGACGAGACAGAGAGAGGGTAGCGCCACCGGTTTCCCCTCAGCGTCCTTTCCAAGCATAGCTTGGATAGAATCCAACTGCTCGTTGAAAGCGTCTCGGTCGAACGGTTGTGTAGACAGAACCACCGTGTTGTCATTCTGCTGCGTCGCGTTAAACGGGTCGGTCATTCTGTAACGTTTGTGACGGGCAGGCATGACGCAATTGCAGAATTTAAAGGGTTTTAATGAAAAGAGAGACAAACACGACTAACCACAGAAGGCAGAGGGAGCTAGGCTAACGATAGGGAGGTAACACCAACGACACGGATAAGTTAAACTACAGAGAAACGTGAACGCAAAAACCACAATGGACCTAGAACTACGAAACATATATGAGGGGAGGTATACAATGAGGGGAGCGATGATGCTGGGACAACAACAGCGTAGACTATGAACTAAACAGACAAGGAATTATAAACTACAAGAGATTACCTAAGACGAGTAACAAACACGAAGTAAACACAAGCATGAAACACGGGGGGGAAACCAAACCAACACACAAAGACTAGAAACAAAACAGAGAGGTTACAAGGGCAAAGGCATGAACAGAAAGCAAGGTACAACTGGGGAACAAGGAGGAACTTACGTACAGGGAATGACCGACAAGGGAATGAAACACTCGGGGTTCTTTATACACAGAGACAAGACGGTGAAACGAGACTCAGGTGTGTGGGCACTAACGAGGGGGCGTGACAGACAGAGGGAGGAACGAATGGGAGCGGGGAGCTAGGCGGGACCAGGGAGGAGGGAGGGGCTGGACGTGACAATCAGGAGGAGTAACACTACTGTGTTGGAGGGATGACAAACCTCCCTCCGCTGTGGCACGGGGTGAGTCTGGCTGTCAAGGGAACTGTAACCTGGACTTTGACTGGCAAGTAGAGAATCGGCTCCCTGTCAAATTTGTGCAATGAACACTTGAGGATTTAAAAGTTGTGGGCAGGTAAGCAACCAAAGAGCCGACCCCATCTACTGCTGGACTCTACCGTCCTTTACAACTTTGGCCAACAAGATTTCCATCTTTTGCTGCTGGGATTTAGAACTTTTGGCACTGGGATTTTGAATCTTTGCCACTGAGATCTTACTCTAGAATTCCTCAAAGGCTTGTGTTCAGCTGTGAAAGGAAAGCAAATTTTTCCTCAGGAAACCTGCATTTGTTTGTTTATTTTATAGACTGCTTGAAAATTATCCTTCAACAGTGCTACTTCCAGCAATGGTATGCTTTAAACCAGAGGTGTTAAAATCACAGTCCTCAACCTTTACATGAATTCAGTTACCAGTTACACAAATCTTTTAATCACCTACAGGGGATAACAAAATTCAGGACTGGATTTGGGTTTGAGGTCAAAATCTGAATACAATTGCTCTAAACGTTCCCAAAACAGAATGAAACACACCATGTGAATACAGCCCCCATGCCTTCAGTGACAGATCTATTTAAAAAAAGCTCTAATGTTGTAATGTTGTAATCAACAGTTCCCTGATCAACTTGCAGCTTGACAGCCTGTTTAACTGACAGGCATGTAGCATCTCCCTCTGCGAGCCCAATCAAGTCAGTTTGCTCATTAGCATGGTGATAATTACACAAAGCGGTCTTGGAGGACTCCTGCCTTTGCTCTCTCGATGTGCCTGGTCATTCATCACAGCACAATCCATAGTTGCAGACCTGGACCCTATCGTGCACAGAGAACTAGAGCAGGCTTCTCCTGCTGCGTTCCCCAGGGTGGGTTCGCTGGTGTCCTGAGGGTGAAGGGAAACACAAAAGCAAACAGAACAATCGAGAGGCACAGAGGCCTGAGACATGATGAGAGGTGGAGGAAAAAAGGCTTCTGTTTCTTCTTCTTTTCTTCTCTTTCTCTATTCTATCTGTTCTCTCTCTATACAAACACACACTATATATATATAGTGTGTGTGTGTGTGTGTGTGTGTCCATGTGTGTGGCAATTTGCTGAGAGGAGATACAATAGCCTGCATACTGCATAAAGGTATTTCATGCTTGCAGAAACAATAGTTACATAGCAATATGCTACTACTACACACCAGCTGAAGTAGGCTGAGATTCAATCATCTTCTGATTCTTTTGTGTAACTGACTATCTCTTTTGGCCCCATTCAATGGCAATCTTGTCGTCACACATTCAGAAATACAGAGTCTCTAAGTAATTGGAGAGTACAGTGTTTTTATTTTTGACTCAAGCACACTGGACATCAGGCTAAGTGCAGAATGTCACACGTAATGTCCGGGTAGTACATCTAGTACATTTAGATGTAGCATGCACCTCTGGGGTCCGTTGCTGTTGATTACTTGAGCACCAAAGAAGCATAATCATATAAAACATAATCTGAATAAACCAACTGGAGCCAAAATATTGGGTGCGTCAAAATCAACATTCATCAACTAATTGCATCTTTGTTAAGAAGCAAGAACCAGTAAGTTTAATGACGGCAATCAACTTAGCATACCACAGAACCTGCTACGGTGGTCTTAATGTCGATGCTTAATGAAGATAGATTACTGTACTGCTCAATCTAATGCAAGCAACAAATATGTCAAGGACAATACACAAACACAAATCTCAGAGAACATAAGATGAAAACCACTATTAAACAAGACCAAGTCACACTTACTTAAAAAGTGCACACACACACACACACACACACACACACACACACACACACACACACACACACACACACACACAAACTGTTGCTTAGTGAAGGCAAACTATGGGGAAAAATCCCCACAATGCACCTGGGCATGTGTAGCTGCCAGTGGGACTGACTCACTTGTCAGCGCTGATGATGTAAGTGCAGGATGAGTTCTGAAGCAGACGGGGCATCTTCACTGCTCAGACAAACCCAAACCCTGCAAAACGTAATGCTTCACCTTACTGCAAAGCACTGAGCCAAAATACAGCAAAAAAAAAAATACCAAAGCCACTAGGGTCTTCTTCACGGAAATGGAACGCTCCTGCCTGAAAGTCAGCAGTGTGACCGGAGCTCCACTGTGTATGCATTTCACTTACTGAAGACAAAAGTGAAAACACAAAGCTCCCGAAACAAGCAGGAACAGGAAACAGACGCCTTACAGACAGGCT
This sequence comes from Brachyhypopomus gauderio, assembly GCF_052324685.1. Taxonomy (NCBI): domain Eukaryota; kingdom Metazoa; phylum Chordata; class Actinopteri; order Gymnotiformes; family Hypopomidae; genus Brachyhypopomus; species Brachyhypopomus gauderio. The sequence goes on from NC_135218.1 coordinate 6,369,603, forward strand.
GGTGGGCAGAGTCTCACCAGGAACCCACCCAGTATCTGGGGATGCCTGTGCTTTATAGTCATGGTTTGACACTGTGATCTTGAACGTTTAATCATGGTTTGATTTGAGATCTAGTGTGTCGAAATAAAACAAACAAACCAAATCCTGACACTGTCCGATTACCTATAGAAAAAAATAGCATAGATATAACAAGATATTGAGTCATAAACTGTAAATCTAACCAATATCCCCTCCCCCCACATTATTATATAATTAACATCTAATCCCATAAATAATGTTCATAGTTACTTTATGATGGCAGGGGTGGAATAAAACAGCGAAAATATAAATAAATAAAAACAGCACTACTAAAGGACTCAGGAACACATGGTCATATTTTACACATGCATGAGCATCAGTGCTTTTCCAACTAGGTGCTCTTTCACAAAACTGACGTGTTCCCAAAAAGGAATTATGAATGATACATGAACTATTGGAAAAAGGAAAAAAAAAAAACTATGAGGATCTTTAGACTTTGCCCTAAAAACACGGTGTGCAGGGAAGCTTGAGTCTTCTCTCTGAGGAGAAGTCTGTCAGCTGCTGAGGAAATACAGTTCCCATTATGTCCACACTGCTGTGCTAGCAGAAAAAAGAACTGGTGAAGTCAACAAAGAATGAAAAGGGAAGAAAGTAGATCTTAAATGATTTGTGCAAATTCATAGGCAGTGTACTTGTGTGTGGTGTTGTGCTGTGCTGTGGGTGTGTATGGATATGTGTGTGTGTGTGTGTGTGTGTGTTTGCGTGTGTGGGTGTGTATGAATATGTATGTGTGTGTGTGTATGGATATGTATGTGTGTGTGTGTGTGTTTGTATGTATGGGTGTGTATGGATATGTATGTGTGTGTATGCATGTGTTTGTGTTGTGTGTGTGTTTGCATGTGTGGGTGTGTATGGACATGTGTGTGTGGGTGTGTGTGTGCGTGTGTATGGATATGTGTGTGTGTGTGTGTGTGTGCATGTGTTTGTGTGTGTGTTTGCATGTGTGGGTGTGTATGGATATGTACGTGTTTGTGTGTGTGTGTGTGTTTGCATGTGTGGGTGTGTATGGATATGTGTGTGTTTGTGTGTGTATGGATATGTGTGTGTGTGGGTGTGTATGGACATGTATGTGTGTGTTTGTGTGTGTATGTTTGCATGTTTGGGTGTGTATGGACATGTGTGTGTTTGGGTGCGTATGGATATGTATGTGTGTGTTTGTGTGTGTGGATATGTGTGTGTTTGTGTGTGTGTGTGTTTGAGTGTGTGTGTGTTTGCATGTGTGGATGTGTATGGATATGTATGTGTTTGTATGTGTGTGTGTGTGTGTGTGTGTGTGTGTGTGTGTGTATGGATATGTGTGTGTGTGTATGGATATGTATGTGTGTGTTTGTGCGTGTGTGTGTGTGTGTGTGTGTATGGATATGTATGTGTGTGTTTGTGCGTGTGTGTGTGTGTGTGTATGGATATGTATGTGTGTGTTTGTGTGTGTGTGTGTGTGTGTGTGTGTACGGGTGGGTATGTGGATATGAGGAACCCAAGGAAACATACAGAGGCGCAATTCCCTGACTCGTGAAAACGGAACTGTCTTGTTACTAGGATACGAATGTTGTGAGAGCCGCGACCATCTGATTGGTCACAATATCTCCCGCCACCTAAGCAGGGTGAACATCTTCACTGGTGACCCTGCAAGGAGGTCCAGTGAGGCAGTGTGGACCTGCACTGGTCCAGTGAGGCAGTGTGGACCTGCACTGGTCCAGTGAGGCAGTGTGGACCTGCACTGGTCCAGTGAGGCCGTATATCAGCTGTCACTCACCACTATCCTCTGACTGCTGTAGGCTGACTTTTTCAAATCCAAATTTCTGCTCAAGTGTATGCAAACTGGTGCAGTGCAAGGTTTTGCTCATGTAGTACAATTTAATTCAGATTTGATTCATATGTGCGACTGTCGTATCAAATTGTAGTAAATAGGGTTCACACTTTTGTATTTAAAGACTTAGTGGATAAAAAAAAAAGTGAAAGTGAAAGTTTAACTGATTAAAAACACCCAATTTCACTATAATGCTCTCCTCAAAGTGAAAAACCAGAAAAGCAATTAGTTTGCCCCCAGTAAGAAAGAACTGATTAAGGTGACCGTGTAATCTAGCCTTAATGACAAACAAGCTCAAACTGCTTGGCCAAGCACTCCTCACAAGTCTACAGAGCGTGTCTGGATCGCAGCCCCCAGCTGACTTCTCGCCATCTCTCATGATTAATATCAACACTGCGCACCTTGCTTCCTCCACCTCGGGCCCTGCGGTTAAAGCCTACGGGAGGCACCTGTGCTGCGCCAGCAGTTTTCGGTTCTTCTTTTAAATACGGCGAGTCGCCGGCCGAAGGAGTCAGGCGAGCTGCTCGGCGGTAATCAGCCCGTTTCTATTTCGGGCTTGGTTCTGCGCTCTGTGACATGATGCGTGGAGGTGATGGAGTTTCCACGTGTAAGGCGTGTCCGTCGGCCACGCGCTGTAGCTATCGTCGTGTGGAGCTGAGTTCCCGCCTGGCGCGCCCATTCGCGGCGCGCTGTAACAGCACGCTGTCAATATTGCTCTTGGTGGATTTTAATAACAACACAGCTGCCTGACTCGTCTTGCGTTAATAACATACCTGAAGCGTGTCGCGACAACAGTGCGTATCATCCCAGCTTTCCGCCAGATAAAAGGCTAAAAATAAGAACAACAGAGCTTCATACACTATGTGGCTTTGATTTATGTGTGTACATGTAGTTTATGATGCAACGGCACATCGCTTGGGCAGTAATTTTGGTTTTGTTGTGACAGAAGACTCCAGATACACAGGCATTACTACAACAGTAATAAAGTATCGTTCGACTTGAATCTTCTATGATATTTTTATAGAATAGCCTATCCAAAGTGCTAAGGGTAGCAAGCAGGTGCCAATCAGAATGGTCCAATTTGCATAATGCTAATTCAGGTGTCTCATTATTAACAACATTAGCATTTATAGGCTAAGTAGGCTATTCTTTTAACATATTCTGTATTTATTGCGCTATCCCTTCAGCATTTTTCAATACACTGAGCATAAGTATGGCAGAACTCTTAACTGCTGTACCACTCTGTACCATCTTTCTAAAAGAGAGATAGAGAAAACCCAAGACAGACCCAACCTTACATGCACTCGACGACTTCGCTGGAGGCCTTGTGAATCCCTTTGTACCTCCTTCTCTCCCTCTCCCTTTATATGCAACGGCACAGAGTAATGCTTGCTGCCTGCTCTATCGTGGCCTACAGCCCAGAGAGTGACTCTTCCATCCTCTCAATTCTCAGGGCCGCATGCACGGAGAAGCGATTTTCAGTCTTGGCTACACCTAAAAGCACTTTTCTCCATTAGAAGAACGGAGGGCCGCTACATTAGGTGCTCACACTAAACACGGTAATTGAGGAATACAAAGAGCACGGCAGGGTCATGCAGAGGACTGACTGCTCGGTGTTTGTGTGTGTGTGTGTTTTGGGGGGTGGTGGGGTTCCTGAGTGCTGAGACAGAGGACTTTGAGAGATGCAGGAGGAGACAGGCTCTCAGCTGCCTGCCTGTTGTTAATGGGAATTGACTGTGTGTGACATGTGGATGGAGATTTGGTTCAATCATTGCACTTTTGAGGGGCACACGTCAACATGTGAGCACTACTGAGAGCTCAACTAATGTTTACTGTAACAGATCTTAATCAGACAAATAATAAGTATGAGGTGGGTCTTCTCCAAATCAGGGAAGAAAAGCCAGTTTTCATACATATCTTAATGCGTTTTGGCTATAAGAGCTATTTTAAATAAAACGACAATCAGAGACAGTGAGGGCAATGTTCTGTGGAACCATGCAATATTGCAGTTTAGGGACAATTTGTTGCAAATGACCTGAAAGGCCGGGATAATGTTGCAAAGCTAATACAGTTCCTTATCTTAATTCCAAGCCTAGCTAATAATCAGTTGTTTTTGTAGTTGAGAGTGACTTGTAGTGTATTCCTGCAGGGCTGTGTTCACTCCCACAGGCACTGAGGGATTAGCATGTGTGTGTGCGTGTGTGCGTGTGTGTGTGTGTGTGTGTGTGTGTGTGTGTGTGTGTGTATTCGCAGGCAGCCTCAGGGACATGGCAGTATGTAACTGGTGTCCAGTGGCGAGGGACACGCTGTTTACCCACACCAAGTCAGCATTAAGGTGTTCCTGCACTTCTGCTGTAAGTCATACCGATGTGCACCAGTGTGAGGAGCCATCATCTGTAAGTCATACTGATCTGTATCAGTCAGATGTATCATCATCTGTAAGTCATACTGATCTGTATCAGTCAGATGTATCATCATCTGGAAATGTCTGTGCACCATTTGCTCTTTAGAAATCTGGCACTAGGCTATATAAAAATATGATGCAAAGAAAAAATTACTAAATAGCTTAACAAGTTCTGTGTGCACTCAGAAGACAGTTAGTGCTCCCAGAACCTCTCACCTTCTATCTCACTGTCTGGATTTAGTAGGTTTAATGACTCCCACAGAGTTCAGATGTTTCTATGACAAAAATCTCAAATTGCTCATATTTATTAACACAGAATGACATTTAATTATATCCCCAACACTGTCTGACTGCCATCAGTTCATCAAAGCTAATCCAGATGTTTGATAGACTTGATGCACAGCTAGCGATGTGTATATTTTCCACAAGCACAATAAGTAAATGACTAAATCAGTTTCTATAATGCATAATGTAATTGTTCACTGCCTAACCTAGAATCATGTTGCAAACGCATGTCTCTTTCTGAAGAGCATAATTGACAAGGATAAATCAACTTTTACAGCAGCTGAGTTCAGTTTAAATCCTTTCATGAAATATTTGACAGCAAGCAGTTGCGTAACATTATCTTCGTTATCTCAAACAGGAGAGAACAAAAAAGCTAAAATATAACTTTGGATTTTAAGTTAGTGTAGTAAACATGTAGCTGATGCGGAAGAAACATGTAACATAAAAGGAGAATTCCATCCTCACATTTCAATGCTGGCTAGGCGTTTAAACGCAGAACCTTCCAGCAGACATGCTGCAACACTGCTCCTCCCAGCATCTCTCTCTCTCTCTCTCTCTCTCTCTCTCTCTCTCGTGTTTCACTACCTCTCTCTCCTTCTCTCCCATTCTCTCTTGTCCTCTGTCCCTTGCCAGTAGATCATATACAGCTCAATCAGCATGTGTGTGCACACCCTCAACATGCAGCCGACAGCCTGGGGAATGTCAGAGGCCAGCTGTCTTCTCTACTTCATGGCTCCCCAGACAGCCAGACAGCCTCCCCAGCATCTGGGCTGGGGGTGCCAGGCAAGGGGTTGGGGGGGGTTGGGGGGGGGGGCATGAGACCATCTCTGCTGAGTAGATTGCTGTTCTGGAGCTGGTCGCTGTTATCAACAGACCTCTGCAACTGTGTTCACTCCCTGCTACACCCTCCGCGGTCTGATTGAGGATGGGGGTTGAGGATGGTGGGGGGGGGGGGGGTATGGGGTGTATGCAGGTTGGCATGGTACAAGGGTTGAGTGTTAACATCACTTTTCAAAAGACACTGGTGGTTTGAGGGGTGACAGAGTTTGGAAACAAGTGACTATGCTATATGTTTATGGACGTGTCAGTACTAATTACTGACTGGTTCTTTTCTCTAGGGCATATTACAGTTTATGCTTGGATTTGGAAGTGTGAGTGTATGTGTGTGTAAAACACTTCATGTGTGTCCTTAAAGGGGACAGCTGAACTGCAACAACGCAAGCGAGGCTAATGAGGCTAATGAAGCTAATGTCTCCAGTCAACACAATCTCACGCATCTGTCCCCTGAATCACTGGTGTGCCTCATAACATTATTCTACTTTCTCAATTTTACACCAACATTCACGTGTTACCAGGATTAATTCGGGAATCACCAAGATGAGAACATGGTCTTACACAGGAGAGTTTTTGTGCTGTTCTCACAGAGAGCTGATATGGGTCTGGATCTGGACTTCTGTAAAGCTGCTTCGGGAAAATTTCCAGGTTTCAATCCAAACTTTTTGAAAAAAACATTTATAAAATTTTGGCAAAAATCTTTAAGCATTTTTAAGAATTAAGTGGTCTTTACATCCAGTATGATTATGCAAAGAAACTTTAGATGAAGTTGGCTCCTGTGATTAGGGGCAGCATAAAAACAAGCAAAATGGAGAGATTTATTTTGGTCAGAAGATTTAATATGTAACTATTTATAAAAAAAAACCTTTGGTGTCACAATTTTTTAGCTTTTTTTTTTACATTATTTATTATTTAAAAACCTTGAATGGAAAACCTCCTAATATGTCTATAGAAAAAACAACATAACAGAAAAGAGCTGAAGCACGCATATTCTGACACTGACGTGGCTTGTGTGAGCGGACCCATGTTACTGCTTACAGAATGTCCTGGACAGCGGACTCTTTCTGTGAGTCTTGTTTTATAAGAAGCTAAATAACATCATCAATAAATAACAAATCTATCAGGTTCTATTCAGAGCACCACTTAGACAACAATACAGTAAAGACTTCCAAACATACAAAGAATTGACTACGATCTAGCTCAAAAACCTGATAATTGCACACCCTGCACATGGCATTACAAACAACATATTTTGAAAACTTTTTTTGGAGAAGCCAGCATAAATGTGAGGATGAACATCCAGTATAAAAACTGAAATTTGCCTGTGAATCCTATAATAAAAGAGCAAAGAAAAATGACAGCTATTCACTATAGACCTCTTTTAGTTTTTGCTGTTTTTCCATCTGTTGACAGTGCATGATATCAGACCTTTAAATGACAACTAATAGTTCATAACTTAGCTCCTGTATGCCAGATTCATAAAACGTGATGTTATCCGTGCTAAACCACGCAGTATGTGCAACATGGTCTTTAATTCCAATTCATAAAGTATTATCATAAGGTGATAATTAGCGTACCCATGTCAACTTACTGCTGCGCTTAATTTGTCTGTGCTCAAGGTGAAAGCCAATCAAAACTGACATGTAAATGAATCCATGCATATTAAAGACTTACACCACGAGACAGATGATTGACAAATCCCAGTTTTGAGCCCAGTGTTACGCTGAAAATTGCCAGTTACATAAAAATTTTTATGCATTTGTAATTTTCAACAAGACAGGTTGTTTGAAAGCATGGCTGTGGGGAGCAGATGACTTCAGTATCTCTTCTAAATTATGGCAGAGTAACAAAATTGAACATCTGTTTATAGTTTCTTCATCTGTAACAATTACATTTGCATTTATAACAAAGGTTCGTGGCACTTTGAGAGCATACTGAAGAAAGTCACTTTGTACTTAACATAAGTATTTTAACACCCTGCGACTTTGCAAGTTCTCGCACTTAGAAATCATGGAGGGGTTTGAAATTTCTAGGTCAGGTGCATGTCCACTGTGGGAGAAAAAAATATGGAAACCACTATGTATGATTTTTTTAAATTTATTTTTGTGTTACTACCACAGCGAGTGGAATTAAGACCAAATATTTTTATTTTGGTCTCATCTGACCACAGAACTCCCATGACTGCTCTGGATCATTCAAATGGTCATGGGTGAACTTAAGACGGGCCTGGACGTGAGCTGATTTAAGCAGGGGAACCTTCCGTGTCATGCATGACTTTAAACTATGACATCTTAGTGTATTACCCACAGTAACAGTGGTGCCAGCTCTCTTCAGGTCACTGAGCAGCTCCTCCCGTGTAGTTCTGGGCTGGTTCCTCACTTTTCTTAGGATCACTGCTACACCACGAGGTGAGATCTTACATGGAGCTCCAGTCTGAGGGAGATTCACAGTCATGTTTAGCTTCTTCCATTTTATAATAATTTTTTCACCAAGCTGCTTGGCAATTGTCTCTCACAGTGTACAGGCACCTAAGCTGAACATTTCAGACCCCTCCATGATTTTTAAGTGGGAGAACTTACAAAGTTGCAGGGTGTTCAAATACTTATGTTCCTCACTGTAGGTAATGTGCAGAAATAATACCAGATACTGTTAGAGAAATGATAATCCAATCCAATTAAGCTTCTTATTAGGACACTGAATGTTGGTCAGGCTCAGGTGATATTTTTTTGCAGAGCAGAGTTCTAATATGACAAGTGGTATTGTTTGGAGAGTGGTGTTCTAACATTGTATGCAAATTAAGACAAACAGTAGTAGCACCACATATTACACAAATTGTAAAATATGCCAGCAATCCACATTTATGAACGAGGAAACATGTTACTGTGGAATACTTTGCTGTTAATGTCGATAGTTTTTATGAATATGGCCTCATGTTTTTTTATTACTGATATCATTTATTCATAAATGAATGTTAACCAACACTCTCCCTTTGACTAGTTTAAAGACCCGGTCCTTTATTGTTTTGGAATGGATACATTCTAAAAATGGTAGCTGGTTCCATGAAAATACCATGGCGAATAATCCACTGGGTTCAATATGACGGTGGTCCACCCTTTGCAGCTAAAACAGCTTCAACTCTTCTGGGAAGGCTGTCCACAAGGTTTAGGAGTGTGTTTATGGGGATTTTTGACCATTCTTACAGAAGCCCAATTGTGAAGTCAAATACTGATGTTGGACAAGAAGGCCTGGCTCTCACTCTCCGCTCTAATTCATCCCAAAGGTGTTCTGTCGGGTTGAGGTCAGGACTCTGTGCAGGCCAGTCAAGTTCAACCACACCACACTCTGCCATTCATGTCTTTATGGACCTTGCTTTGTGCAGTCATGTTGGAAGAAGAAGCTCCAAACTGTTCCCACAAAGTTGGGAGCATGGAATTGTTCATGAACATTCAGAGTTCCTTTCACTGGATGTTTGTGTGTGTGTGTATATATATATATATATATATATATATATATATATATATATATATATATATATATATATATATATATATATATATATATATATATATATGCGTGTGTGTGTGTGTGTGTGTGTGAGAGAGAGTGTGTATAGTCGTCACTAGTCACTATATAGTCACTATATATATTTGGCCAGTAGTCACTTTATTAGGTACACCTGTTCAACTGCTCAGTAACATAAATATCTAATACACCATGGCATTGCACATGTTGTAGACATGGTCAAGATGACCTGCTTAATTTCAAACTGAGCATCAGAATGGGGATTTAAGTGACTATGAACATAGCATGGTTGTCTCTGCATCTCTCTGCATAGCATGCATAGCATGGTTGTCTCTGTGGTTTACAGAGAATTATCAGAAGAAATCTAAATACCCAGTGAATTGTAGATCTCTAAGTGAACATGCTCAATTCCAGAGGTCAGAGGAGAATGGCCAGATTGGTTTGAGCTGAAAGAAAGGCAACAGAAACTCAATTACCACTCACTAAAACCGAGGCAAAAGAGCATCTCTGAATTCACAACACGTCGAACCTTGAAGCAGATGGACTCCGGCAGCAGACGACCACGTCTGTGCCACTCCTGTCAGCTAAGAGCAGGCATCTGAGGCCACAATTTGCATGGGCTCACCAAAATTGGACTAAATGTTGCTTGGTCTGATGAGTCTCAGTTTCTGCTGTGACATTCAGATGGTAGGGTCAAAATTTGACATTAACAACATGAAAGCAAGGATCCATCCTACCTGGCATCAACGGGCTAGTGTGATGTTGCGGAAGATCTTTTCTTGGCACACTTTGGGCCTTTTAATACCAAGTGACCATCGTTTAAACACCTGTGTGATGCAGAGGAATGTTTCCATCAAATTTTTTCGATAGATAGATATAGATTTTAATATTCTTTCATGTATTTCATATTAGCCCACTGATTTCAGCGAGGAGTCTGAAGTTACTATCACACGACTGAAGTGCAGCCTGGCCTCTTCAACCAAAAGCACTGCTAATCGAACCACCCAGACTCCTCCCGCAGACATCAGTAAACTCCCCCGACAGAAGGGGGTGCAGCTGGCACGAGCGTGTCCTGGCATGAGCAGGAACGGGCGTGCACCGCATGCTAATTCCTCACCGGCCCCGACCGCAGGTGGCAGCGGACGCTTCTGGACCCTGCGCCGTTCGTCGGTAGCAGCATCTAAATGGCTACACGTGTGACGTACCCGCGAATGGAAAGAGTGTGCAACCAGGGCGTGATTGGGTGATTTCTGGGTCCACTATGCAGAATGATTTGGGCTTGGGAAGATGGATGTGACTTAACCCATTTTGAGGTCAAACAAGAGTGTTTCCAGTATTCCCAAGTAACTCAAGCGATCACAGCGGAGACGGGGAAAAAAGATCCAGGCAGAGCTTGAGAAAGGGAGGATTTCTAAAGAAATGATACAGGCTTTGTTGGAATATAACCTACATGTATCTCCACTCTGCTTCTCACGCACTCATTGTGTTCAATTGAAGTGCCTTATACCAACCACAGTCTCCAGCTCTTTGTGCTGTTTAATTATTTCTGCCAATTATGTGTTGAGAACTGGAATGACGTTTTGTATTCCTCTCTGTGCCACAACTCTCCTGTACATGAGGACAAGAGAGATAATGAAGGTAATGTCTTCATTCAGATGTCCTACCCATGGTTCCTGACCCATCAAGGGAAAAAAAAAAAAACATTGTTTGCTTGCTGTATTTTGAGCTCTTTGTAAATACAATGTCGAGAAAGGTGCCCAGAAAATCCACTAGACATTTTTACTTTAGATGTTGGGGTGGTGGTTGATGTTGTTGGTGCGGCAGCTGTTACCTATCTGCAGAGACCACACCAGAGATTTGAAATTCTTGAATAAAACTGCTGCAAATGCTGTTCAGTAAAGTCTACAAAAGCAGAGCGTCCTGCCAGGTCTCCATGTGCCTTTTCTGCTGCAGGAAAAGCTTTTTTGATGATGAGCATCACTGCCAGTACCATTAATAAGCTGCTAAAACACATGCTGCATGCTGCCGGATTAATTAATATGGGCTATTAAGTTGATATGGAAACGTTAATGAAGACGTCAGCTTGGGAGGTGCAGAGAGATATAGAGGAATGGAGCTAGAAAACACGGATGTGGGTTGTTACAGTAAGACAGGTAGGGGTCGTATTTTTTATTTCTTATTTTTTGTTAATCGTATGACAGTGTAGGAAGACAGCTGCTCAGAAAGCTTCTATGATGTTTACGCTCTACTGAATATAGTGCAGGAAGCTTGCTGTCACTGAGATGGAGATGGACAGGAAGAAGTCTCCGGAGGGACACAGGACATGCCTGCACTTGCTTGGAGATGACTAGAGAGGTTCAAATTGGATTGTATTATCTGTAGCTGAGGCAACACTGTGTTGGGTGGAGACGCTGGGTGACATCACAGCTTTATATTTGTGTAGTTGTCATTAGGATGTGGGAGGAAATAAAAAGTTGGGCCAGGGAAACAGGGAAAGGGTTCACAGCTGTTCCTTTTGATTCTGCGCATAAAATCTGGACTAATTTGATTGAAACTGCAGTTCCCCAATCTCTGAAGATAAAAGTGGGAAAGTCTAAAACATTTTTAACAATGAGACATATAGAAATAAAAACAAGAGAGACAAAAACCATCCCTGAGTAGACAGGAGTTCGAGACACTGACCTCCAGAGTGGGGGGGTGGACCACAGAGAAGCACCACACCCTGCCCCTCCCTCACAAATACTGCACTTCGCCGGTGAGTCTTGAAGTTCTCCAAATCTATGGAAAAAATCACAGTGAAATTCATGAATAATTCACTAGTTTTTGTATATGTGTGTGTGTGTGTGTGAGAGAGTAAGGGGAACGACAGAAACAGAGAGAGAGACAGAGGCAGAGAGAAAACAGACATAAAAAAAGATTAACCTTGACAGTAAGCAAGAAAGAGATAATACATTTTACTGATTGATGCAGTAACCCAAAGCTCATACAAAGCATACACAACATAGAATTAGCAGTCTGTTCTTGTATTTTGAGGCACTGTGGATATTCATAGCCATGTTGGTGCTCTAGCGGAGTTGGGGCTTCGGTGCAGACACTGCGTAAACAGTCTTTAGCCCATTCAGCGGCTGTAACACCACCCATCATGTGTGTTTACGCAGTAGACTCTAACCTCCTGCTGGTGCTGCCTCAGAGTTTGAACATTTGGGTTAAAGTGAGTGGAAGCAGTCAGACTCCCTTTGGCAAGTCCACCCTGTCTTATGGTATCCCGCTGTTTGAGTGCAGTGTGCCTAAATTTGAACGCTCAAACGATGTAATCTGTAAAGGGCTTTGAAAACAAAGATGGATGTGTAGTTGACTCGGATTAAAAAGACACATGATGCCAAAATGCTGGTAGTAACGAAAGGCATGAATCTTTTTTGCATACCCAACACCTTTTTAAAATGTATTATTTCGTCCATTACATTTGTGCATTCCAGCATGCATTACATTTGTGCAAATATTCCACTGATAGATATAATTAAAAGGAACAATTTAAAGGAACCCCTGGATCGGAATTTGCTAATAAGCCCACTATACTGAGTTATGGCATAAATCAAGGCTGAGTTTTGCTATGCTCTCAAAAGATTGCACAATTCTCACAGGGAAGAATGCATTCTTAAAGATACTGCCCCAGGAAAGCACAAAATTTGACTCATTTGACATCAATCTTGTATTTGATTCTGATCCTTTTGAGGAACAAGCCTTAGTCAAGCTACATGAAATGTATGAATCACATCCATTATAGTGGTAAAATGAACAAACAAAGAACTTGATTGAAATGTAGTATAATAATGCTGGAGCATTAGGCCACCTGCCACTGAACACTATAAAGATGCTCCCATTTACACACCTACCTCACACACACAACACAAAAACACAACTAACTAACACAACCTACCTCTCACACACAACACAAAAACACAACTAACACAACCTACCTCACATACACAACACAAAAACACAACTACCTAACAACCTACCTCACACACACAACTAACTAGTGCACTGAGATGATGAGTAGTGTTCTGGGGTGAAGAATGTTATGGACCGGGACTAAATCACGGCTGGTGAGATAGATAGATAGATAGATAGATAGATAGATAGATAGATAGATAGATAGATAGATAGATGGATGAATGGAAACAATAGCTTGCAAAAGAATTGCAAAAGTTGCAAAAGAGCCTCTGGCTTGTGCATGAACAATACTTTCTCAAACATAAAAAATGAAACTCTTTCATATCTATAGTTTTATGGGATTCAGCAGAATGATTAACCAAAGGTGAAATCAATAACAGGCCCCCAGCCGATGAGCAGACGTGCGATCCACTCCGTATCGCCACGGTACTGGCGGGATTATGCCCGGCATAAGTCACACATCAATGGTTTTAATGGCTCCCCTAGTTATCACACTCCCTTTCTGTGTTCTCTTCTGCATGGGCTCGCCAGCACCTGCCACAAAGCCATTCCAAAAATACTTCAAAAGCCAAAATTACCTCTTCCTGTGGAACTAATTTACTTTTTGACAACTGATGGAAAACAATATCAAGCCGAGGCGTCCTGGTTTCCACTCGCGGGACTGCGGGACGCTGAACTTTGGAGGCCGATAAATTGTGGAGTTAGTTAACCTATAGCTGGGTCTATAGCTGGGTGCCCTGTGGTGTCTCAGGGGGGGTTTGTACAGAAGGTGCTGCCTTCCAGAATCCATCACTTGATGAGGCAAGAAGCAGTTAAAAGTAGAAATCAATGGTACAGTTATGAAATTAAATGGACAGAGAGCAAGCACAGAAACGCGTTTCGTGGTGAGGCCACTTTAGTCCCAGCACAGGTGTTGTGCAGCCAAAGCAAAGGTGCATTGTTTGTTTAGCTCCTCACCCTTTCACTTAGGGGAAATAATTTTTGGTGTGTGTAGATGTGTCAAATGGCGTCCTGTTTGCAAATCATGGCTCAGCGCTGAAAACATCAGTGTCATTAAAGCCTTTGATATTGATGGGGCCTGTTCCTGGTTTCCAAGCAGAAAATAAAAGAAACAGACATCAAAGTTTCAGAAGTCTTACTTAATTTTAGCGGTTCAAGAGCATCCACTAAAAGGCAGCTCTGTGTCCTTCACTGTCATTATCTAAATCACAGTAATAATTATTTTAAGTATCAAACGTCCCTGTTCACTGTCAGCACCTGAAGCACATTATGTAATGCTAGGACAAAAGTCATAGAGCTACTGAAATACTAAGAACATATAATGTCCCCATCAGAAGAATTAGCCCTCATTAAACTCCCCTCCAATATGCCTGGCTCGGTGAAGTCACCTGGAGCAGTGGAGCATAGATGAAGGGGTTCTGTGCAAGTGAAATCGATGCTAAGTCCCCCTTGCTCTACCCATCATCCTCCTCCCTTGATGCAGACTCCTGATTGGTTATGCTCCAGGGCCAGATTTAAATACGGAACTACAGAGGTCATTGATTTATGAAGAGTGCTATAAGGTCAGCTAATATATGTCATGTTGGCCACAGGAAAAGTCTATTAAGTTGCCTTACCTTAATTATTACGTAAAACGTAAATCTCTCTCTTAAACCCTGGGAGCCACTTTGATTTAACAGCAAATTGTTGCACAGGCTGCATATTTAAATAAATTTCTTACTCTTTTTCAAAGCTTAATAAAGGATTTTGTAGCCATGGTCCATCCAACTCTGCAATAAGCAGTGTGCATTTAAATTTGTTAGAGCAGACCTCAATATTAGCCAGCTATTGTTGAACATGCATCATGATTTTAAAGAGGGATGTGTCAAATAAAAGCCATGTCTGCGGAAACCTGGACAGTACGGAGAGAGACAAAAACAAGACAGCAGTGAGTTACACGAACTTCTAAGTACATAAAACTTTCACTCAAGTATATTTAACAAAAAACCTCATTTGTACTCAATTACATGCTGTTATGCTTGTTTAACCCTTCGACATGCAAGTTCTTATTTTCTCAAACGCTCCCTGCACCCCGGGGTTTCCAGAAGCTGCTCGTGCTTGTCTGATGTATTTCACTCCTCACGCATGTCTGCAGAGTATCTGCAATGTACTGCCTAATCAGCAGGTAATAACAGGGAGTAAGAGCTGGCTGCTTTGCTGAGTGAAGTTTAAAGCGTGACACTGTTCTTCATAATGAGGACTTTTAGATTAAAACAGTGATGGGTTTCTTTGTCCAGACTTCCTCTTAACAATGTTGTCGGCACTAAATATACCCAGCCTAATGCTGACTGTGTGTAATAAGCAAAGAGCTTAATTAACAAGTGACTAGACAGACTGATTGTTGAAGCTTCTGTAGCATAGAGAGAGAGAGAGAGAGGGAGAGAGAGAGAGAGAGAGAGAGAGAGAGAGAGAGAGAGAGAGAGAGCCAACAGTTATGTCATCATTGGAGGATACATTGAAAATTGTTCCAAAATCACATAAAGTCATGATATGGGGATCTAGTTTCCCATGTTTGCATGGGTATCGGTCGGAAGGCCTACTGTGCTGACAAAATTAGTCAGTGTTTCTATTTCTTCCCTGCTGTTTTAAATGCAGTCAGCTCTGAAAGTGCAGCGTTGGGTATGCTCCCATGTAAGTAGAGTAACAAGTAGAGAAACCCTCTGCAAATAGCTGCAGAAATCTTAAAAAAAAAACAGTTAAGAAAAACCTCCAGGCGGATGACGTTATGCAAGCTGTAAGTCATAGGTACCAATTTTAGAAGGCATAGGTAAGAAACCTTGAATTGGACTTCTCACTATCTCTGACCACTGCAGTCTGCTGACTGAAGATTTAGAGCTACAAGGTTTTAAATGCATTGCATCAGAAACCTGTTGAAATCACACTTATTTGGTGATTCTCTAATGAGGACTCTCAAATGGATAAGGGTGGAAGATATATCAACCTCCTGTGCACAAACGAGGAGGTTTTACTAAGCTAATTCTTGTCTCTCACTATTTCTATACAGTCTAGAAAGGACCTTCATTAAAACATAAAGAGAATTATATTAAATATTTCCATATTAAACTAACCCTAACCCTAATCCTAGTGTGATTAGATCAGGCAAATCGGAGAAAAGAATTGTAATAAAATGTGTATAATGTGTGGTTTTGATTCACTCAGCTGATGGTAAGTGAGTCATGCTTTATATAATATGACCATCATAACTGACAAGTGGCTAGGAACGATTTAATAGTGCATAAAAATACAGCAAAAGATTCTCGGTACAGCCACCTGTAGCGGAAACTTTGGCGTGTTTTTCTTTGTGGCTTATTTCCAATCAATACCACATTCACTTTTAGTTTTGGATTTTTCTTCAGAAAACCCGACCGGTTTGTTTGAGCAAGCTCGAGCCCGGCAACCCCACGCCAGCCCGACAACCGCACGCCAGCCCAGCAACCCGCACGCAAGCCTGGCACTCGTGTGTGAGATCGCTGGCCTATTGGGTCCAATCTGGGCGAGGACAGCCTGGCAACAAAGGCCTGGAGTGGCACTTTCATGTGTGGCGCAGGACAGGATGTTAGATAAAAGCCTCACAGAAGTCAGAAAATTGAGAGCCCATGAGAACAAAGTGGACAAACGCATTCAACATCTAAGGTATTGAATTAATTCCCCCATACACCCCCCACCCCACCTCCCTAACCCACCCCCCCCCCCAAAAAAAAAAGAACAATCTTTTTGGGAGGATATTTTGGAGGGAGATGAAAAGGGTGTTGTGATTTGAGGGTTTGTGAGAGGACGCACGTGGTCGATTCTAGCAGGACAGCCGCGGGGCTCGCCATCGCCGTCGGGGGGGAGGAGTTTACCAGCCCGGCGATACAATCGCATCAAGGTGTGTTACAAAAACGGAGCCGGCTTTTCTTCCCTGTGCCCCAAAAAAAGGAGCAAAGGGAGCATTGTTGGGCAAAGCGCTCTGAGAGCTGTCCTCAGTGGGGAACAGGAGCAAAGCGCACAGCTGAAGCCTTTCAGCTACCGAGGGAGAGAGATCGGAAGAGCAGGGAAAAAAGGCGCCGCCACTCTTTCTGTTTTTCCTTTCTGTAGACCCATATGCACTACAAGGATACCATTTTAGTTGTCAGAATACTAAGAGCTGCTAGCAGGCTGGAGATTATAACAAAATAATATACAAGTGCAACACGCCAGGATTTTATTTTGTTATATTTATTTATTTTGCATTACGAATAAAGCTAGTTGTGCTATGATCGTGAGGCAAAACGATCCTTTTAGCAGTAAAATTGCATGCTTTATGCTGCTCTTTGGATCGTTATGAATCCCAACACAAAACAGATGCATTGTTTTTCCATTTCTTTCTGACTAGCTTGGCTGAGGCTTCTTCAGTTAACCATTTTCCCTGATCTTACCCAACACCACTCTTAAATGCACACTGCCTCGGCCGCCCCAACATTCTTTGTCTTGACTCACAGCCCCACGCAGCCGCACACGGCCTCCATCACTCACTGGACTGCACTCCCAACGTAAATTCGTGCCAAAAACTGACACACTGACCATCTCACTGCAACACATCTAAGGTTGTAAAAACTCCAGAAGCATCAGGACTTACGGTAATCTAAATTAACCTGAGCAACGTGACCTGCTACCATTAGCGATCGTTAAATACTGGAACAACTTATCGCTGTTCAAGCAAAGCCATCATCTCTCCATAAAGACCCGCGATTCAGGCTGAGCAACCACCAGACGTGGTAGGTCACCTGTGCTAGGCAGAGGAGGGAGTTCGTGTTTTCATAGAACCGGTTCAGTTTAGAGGAAATGCCATCCGTCTGGATGAACTGGCACAATGATAAATTTGTTTTATAAGACGGCAGTTTTAAAACAACAAAATGCAATGTGATTTTCCACTGTAAACTCAGGAAGTACACCCAGCACCAGGATTCCTCTTTTGTCTACCTGTAATCTAATCCTATGAAACTTTCAGATTCATGCTATGCATTGTAAATGCATAAACAGCAGGAATCTAATTGTAAGTCCAAGTCCATATGTACATATAGGGGGTTTAGGTGGTACTGGCAACCGACATCTCTGCATGGTTCAGAGGTGCACTTGCGAATGACATGGCTGTGCATGCATGTTTGATGGCTCACGAGACGGTGGGCTCTCGCCCTTCACTCTTTTGCTTTGCGCGGGCGTAGGGACCCCCACGGCGTGAAAGGAGCCCGCTTCAACTGCTGCGTCTCTGGGACACTCCACTTGACTCACTTCACTCCTGTTGGCATCACATCTGACGTTTCTCTTTTCTTTTTATGACTTTACACTTCTGCGGCATTGGTGTGTGATTACGGCCTTCTCGCGTGTGTAACCTTGATGTCACCTTCACACCGTGTATGGCCCCCGGCCGAAAGAAAACGTATGTGAATGTACAACGATGGCAGCTGAACCTCGATTGACACGACTTATTACTATATTAACACTATTAGCCTGATTAAAAACACTGCCGTTCAAAAGTGGTCCTTGAATCTGTATCATGTTATGAATTTTTTATTGCTGTTTGGCCATTAGAGATGATGATAAAACTGATTAGGCTTATAAACCACTGATTTCTCAGACCAGAAAAGTCATGATGAATGGAGCAAATAATTTAGTCATGACTTGCATATTTCAAGGATGTAATAGAGGTGGGGATGCATAAAAGAATCTAGTAAAACCAGAAGACAAAAGATAAGATGAGGAGTTCATGATGAGGAAATCATTTTTATGACAATTAAAAGTCTATCGAGCTCTTTATAATCTTTAATGTGTAAAAAAAGATTGTTCCAAACTACAATATCTATAAATACTTTTGAAAACTTTCTGGCTTTTAACTAGTAATGCAAATAAAACAAATCTGAACTGGAAAGCTGAACCCAGGGAAATATAATAATTCAAATGGAGGTTCACAGAAGATAATGACAAATATGAAACACGATTACAGCACTGTGTGTGGTTCTCTCTCTATCAGTGGCACTTTAATTAAAACACCTCGCTGAACCCCAGAACTCAATTACCACATTCAGACACAGTGTGTTCTGCCGATGACAATTCTTCTCATTTCCTATGCAAGCCGTTCAATATCTGTGCAATCAGACCAGCCCTACTGAGTGGAATGAAAGGGGCAGGGGCCGGGTGAGAGGGGGAGGTTCGTGGTATGGGGGTTGGAGGGAGGGGGGTTGGGGAGTGGGGGCGCGGGGGGGGGGGGGGCAGCAGACTGTAAGAAGGCCAGCAGAAACATCTCTCTGATTATAACCCTTTCTGCTGCTGTTTCTACAGCCATAAGGGTAAACGCTATTAGAATAATCAAGTCTAATTGCACATCAAAGAAAGCTTTCAATAAATGCCTTTGACAACATTTTACACTGAGCCACTCAAAATATAAAAATGAATAAGTGAACTGACCATTAAAAGCTGTGTTTTAATGAGTATGTTGGAGGAAAGAAAAGTCTGTGAATTCCGTTTGCGAATTCTTAAACAGCTTTAAGGGTTTTTTTGTCAGCAACCTGCATGAAAACGGCTAGTCAACCAGTTAGCGCTAGCACAGCGCATGACCTAAGGATCGACTCCGCCCTTCAGAATTTATTTACATCATGTACCGTGAGTGGCTGAGATCCCACGCCTCCCGCCTCTTGGCCACACTGCCCTGCGCTAGCCAGCGAATCAGAAAATCTCCCATCTCATAACATCAGCGGCACTTTAAATGATTCTCTTGAACCTGCACTGCTCCATCACGCTGCAGAGTTAATTAAGCAATAGCACGGGTAATAAAGAAGACGGATGGCAGGCGGGCGGAGTCATGTGCTCCCTTCTCACCATGACAGCCTGAGCCTGTGTAAGGTCAGGAGTCTGGGCGATTGATGGATCTGTCAGCCAATCATCTTCGTGTGACAGTGAACTCCCCGACAACCTCCCACCACCTCCCTGCTGCCCCACGCCACCATGAAGAACATGAAGAACATGAGGAACATGACGTTTCCTGCTCCCAGGCGCCATCATCTACAGCCCAACAGGGGAAGACATGACTAAATGCTCTTGCTGTGTATATAGGGATTCAAAACTCAACCAGGGAGGACCACCTGTCTTCTGTTGTTGATGCTGTCAGGTGAGATGGGTTGGTTGAGAGCACAAAGGGTGCCACCCCCTAATGGGCGGGAGAGGGTGGAAGAGGAGGATTATGGGTGATCAGTTAGAAGCTGCCAAGGCCATTTGACTTCATTTTCTTTGGCCTTTTACTATGCCAGAGATTCTGAAGCACTGAAGTTCACGTCTTGTCATATATTAGGATGGAGACACTGAAAGCAGATGGCGGTGACAATGGGAAAACAATGCTGCTGTCATATTTGAAGCTTAGCTTTCTTTTGTGGGGGGCTTTTTATCAGAGTCTATTTGTATCTGAGCAGGGGTTTGACTCCACTATAAAGAGAAAAGAGAGCCTAGGAGATAGATAGATAGAAACTGAGAGAGAGAGAGAGAGAGAGAAACACAGAGAGGATGACAGCCTTTGTGGGCTTTTCCAGTGTATCCATTTTGACGGCTTTATCAGCACAGTCGCGTTCCCATCACCGCGTCTGCTATGTCACAACTGCTCTGACCCTGACCTCCCCTTACGCCTACAGCCAACCTGCACTACTCCTGGAGCCCCACACCCACCCCCCCCCCCCCCCCCCGACCAGCTGATCCACATCATGATAGAGGGAGAAACACTAGGTCCTTACATGCGAAGGTTAGGCTAGCCTCGCGGCTGACGACAGTCCCAAAGGCGTTGGAGACGAGGCATTGGTAGGTCCCGGCGTTCTGGTCTTTGTCCAGCCGGCTGATGCGGAGGTTGCCCCCAGAGAGGCTGTAGTGCGAACCGGGCTTAGGCTCCAGAATAGTGCTGTTGAGTTTCCACCTAAGAGAGCACAAGAAAGAGTTCTCATCTGAGATATGGAGACCTGTGGCCTTTTGAACCAATCGCATTACCATGTTGTATTTTGTATGCAGTAGGAGAGGTAGAAGGGCTAGTCAAAAACGTCTGATAGAGCTAGTAGCAAAACATAGGACAGGAGAGAACATCCCCACATAACATAACCCATCCCCACTTCTTCATCATCAGAGTCACATTAGCATTCCAGGCATCACATTGAACTGGTAAAACATTTCTTTAGTAATCAGTTAATGTGAACATGACCTATATTTACCTCATTTAAATACAGAAAATATATGTCATCAATGAAGTAATAAAACCTTCAATCATATATATATATATATATATATATATATATATATATATATATATATATATATATATACACACACACAGACAAACACACACATGTATACATAATATCATCAATATATTTATATTTTTATATTTTTTGTTTTGGTTTTGTTTTTCTTACAGGCTGAATTGCTTCCTGGGGGAATATAAGCCCGGTGTTTAGATGCCTGATATTGCTCAAGCATCCGGCAAACATGCCATGTCCCCCCCCAAAAAAACAAAAAAAGACAAAAAACAAAAAAGAAACTTATGACCATCCATCTTGTTCAACAGCCAGTCAAATAGCATCAACGTGAAGCTTAATCATGGCTGAGGAACAATTAAAGCTAATAGTCACAGTGAGTATTCAGGAGGCATGAGTTCTACAGAGAGCAAGGCGATCGTTGCAGGAATTCACCATGATCAGTGAAGGATGTAATTCATTTTTGATGGCAGCTGATTTTCCAGCCTTTCCCCATACAGTCTTATTAGAGCAAACATGGCCCAGAAATCAATATCACTAAATTCCAGGGTGCCGACGCTAGAGCCATAACTCATCATTCATGTATAAAGCTTCTGTTTCGAAATACCTCTTTTTATCTTCTGTACCCAATTGACACAGAAGGTTAACAAAGAACTGACTGATATATAATGATAAATGAATACTGACATGTTGAAATTATGATGCTGTGCTTGAATGTACTGTTTTAACATATATTTTAAAAAATGTGTTTGTTAGTTTATACGCTCTTAGTCCTTCACATATTATATACATCAAGTAAACTCTGTTTCCTTTTTGACTGTTTCACATTTACCTAAACAAAAACAGTATCTGACTAATGCCTATGTTGAATCATTTGCACATGCAAAGATACGATCCATGTATTGGCACATGCTGAGTACTGGAGTCTAACACACTGAAGTTTCTTTCTGGAAGCTAATTAAGCTTAGTCCTAGATTTTTAACAAAGAATCACAATTCAGTGCATAATCTGATTCAAGACTAGGTTTACTCTGAAGCTATTCATGCCTGTTTCTACCAGTGTATCTCTGGAGCCTTATTAAAATCAAACACTACTGTATCAAAGTAATCTTTGTACTGCCAATGCTAAGATTTGATAGGTTTCTTCCAAATGTAAGGTTGTAAATATAACACATATTCTGATATTAACTGATAAAAATGCATGCCTGCCATCCAGGCAGTAGGATACTTACACAATACATGTGTCACCAAGAGAAATGTCCCTGCTCAAATAACCCGCTCTTGGTTCCTGCCTTTCATATTTCTTGTTTTCATTAAAAGCAAGAGATTATATGTGGATATTTATGGCATGTCTTGATTAGGTGGTTAGACGGTTCTCCAGTTTTCTGCTAAATCATCTCTATCATGTCTGCCTTTCTGAGGTAAATTGTAAAAAGCTGGTCACTTTGAGCACTCTAGGACACTCAGTGAAGTGAACTGTTCAGATCACACATAATAAGAAAGACCATTTTACAAAACAGTTTGTGGCCCTCCAAAGTTACCTCTTTGATTACCGATTACAGAAACACTTGACTGAAGTAACACACATAGACAAACTAGTCCTTTAAACATTTGATGGAAATACTATGGCTTATGGAAAGACTATGGGAAGACTATAAATATAAATAGATGTAACCAGAATTAGGTGATAACTAAGTGACAACACATAGTAATCACACCACTGAGATTTCAGGGGTTTGGTTACTGTTCTGGTTGTATGAAACCATAACTATGCACTTATAGTTATCCATGTTGTCTGTGTTACTCCATATGCCCATTCATTATGCTCTGTCCTGCTGTAACACATGGTTATGAAACACTGTGGCTATGAAAGTGTAGGAGTGGTTCCATTACTACAATGAACTGTAACTGTTGAAAGTGATGTCTGATGTGGGAGAGCTCTCTTCCTTGGTGGTTCAGTTTCAACTACAACCTAACAAACCGATCTCACTTATAAAGTTCTTTGGGGAATCAGAATACTAGAGTGAACTGTGTTAAGGATAAAGCTGAATGCAGCTGGGTTACGTTTCTCCAGGAGAAGTGTGAGCAATGCAAGCCTAGGGGAACTGAGTCAAGCTCCTGATACTAGCACAGGCTCTCAAAGTACCAGCGTGCCCTGCAACGCAATGCATGGGTCAGTTTTGTTCCCATCATTCACTACCCTTGTTTTCTCTTATCGGACAACCACCAACTCTCCATGGTGTGTTAATGCATTGGGGAAATATGCATTTTGTAAAAATGTAAAAATGAGCAGAGCAAAGGTTTGTGAGCTGGACAGTGACATACAAACCTCAACCTCAAAGAGTTTGTGCGAGATTTTGCAGCACAACCGCCTACAGTGCTGGAACGGCTGGCCCCTGATTGGACTTCAAAAGACTAGCCGCAAGCCACAAGCCAAGCCAGTTGGTCAACAGTTGGGGTGAAGAGGATTTTTAAAAGGCTGTCTGTGGTTGGGAGTAGTCAGTGGAAATTCAGCTTCTAAGACCCCGGGAGTGGAATATGGTACTGAGTCCAACAGCATCAGAGGGCTGGCCGGATGTAGCAGGGAGCTAGATACACAATGTGTACTTGTGAATCTAAATCCAATCCCTGTAAATACACATCTGACTGCCTGGTCCTCAACACACGCTCTTTTCCCAGATAGCAAAAAATTCAATATATGTGACTTTTTTCCCTCTTTTGCCTCCTACATTTTTTATGACACGTTTTCAAATTCACTCCCTGCACAATTTTCACTCAGTGCGTTTTGTATTAGCAACAATTCATCACTAGAGATGCATTGTCAGACAGGGCAACAACGATGCCAGGACAGAGTTTTTGGTTTGATTTAATCGGAGAAGAGGAGAGGAGAGAAGAGAAGAGAACCTCTTTCAATTACTGTAATATCAGTTAGACACCACTTTTTACTATGATGTATCTTATATTCATTCGTTTACGAATACCCAGCATCTTTTTTCCTAATTTCTTTAAATAAGATTCGTGTGGTGATGTAAAGACTGTTGCAGATGGGATTCTAAGAAACTCAGAATAGTGGGAGGAGATGCCCAGCTCCCTGAGAGGAGTCTGTAATTTACACCATGTTGTTAAACTCCAATTACACGGCGTTCCCTGCCTTCTCCTACGGAGATGGAGTTTTTCATTACGTCTTGGAAAGATGGCAGTTTGCATTTCAGTTGCCTGCACATGTTTGGAAATAATCAGACATGTCGAGATCTTACTTAAGTGTTTGTCATCCACAGCTGTAATGGAGATGTAAAATAAGCCTGATGTGGCCACATGTTGGGTACGAGGTGTTTAAAAGAACCAGGATTTTGTGTCATAAAACACAAATGAGAATGTTTAGCCATTATTAGGTTCAGTGAAGAAACTAGTTAGGCTGTCGTTAAATGAGAGCAAAAGTGCAAAAGCGAGATTACTTTTTAACACACACACACACGCACGCACGCACACACACAAACACACACACACGCACGCACGCACACACACACACACACACACACACACACACACGCGCACACACACAAACACACACGCACGCACGCACGCACACACGCACGCACACACAAACACACACGCACGCACACACACACACACACGCACACACACACACAAACACACACGCACGCACGCACACACACACACACGCACGCACACACACACACACAAACACACACGCACGCACGCACACACACACACACACACACACACACACACACACACACACACACACACACACACACACACACACACAGTAGCATCACCAGAATTATCATACAATCTTTTATTTTGTGAAACAGGCAAAAAGCAAAACAAAACAAAAAAATCTTCTAGATATTCAGCCAGAAACTTGGCAGCCAAACCTAAAAACCCAGAAGTTCTGAACTCAAAACAGTAACACAGAAATATTCCAGTCCCCATGTGAATAAGATGTGGAGCCAACGCGAGTGTCAAGATGTTGACTGGTTGGGAAGGATAAATTGTTATCATGGAAACATGCTACAATGATCACTCTGTGAATGGGTTTGAAGGATGTTGGACCGAACATGATCGAAACTAGCATGAGATGGAGCTGGATCACGTCATTTACTCAGCACCTGCTTCACGTGACCACGTTCAGACAGACATCATGCAGCTTTACCAAGACATCTGTCTTCAGGAACACGAGATGCTTCATCTTAAACCCTCTGGGTAACACATTCCTACCTCCAACCTCTCAAATACGGAGATTCACCTGCCGTCTATATTCAAAAGCTACAAAACTGAGGTTCGATAGTCCTCTGGGCTCGTCTGTGATCTTTCAAACTGAGCGCAGATTCCGTGTTCTCAGGACGGAGGACAGGTTCGAGTCTCCGGCTAAAATAGCTTATGGCACAATAATGAGTGCGACGGGCGTAGCACAGCTGCTATCAGTTTAATGGCTTTTGAATGTGACGGACATTGCAGCAGCCTGCAGGAAGGCATTCACCGCAAAGCCAGATGATTCAGCCAAGCTGACAGGAAGCAGGAAGCAGCTTATTAGCTCATCCATTAGGCCACCTCCATCCTGGGGGAGAGAATGGACCGGCCGGGCCAAAGAGCCCCTCAGCTGCTGCGGCGAGAAGAACTCTGACTGATCCATACCTGGCACTCGGCTCGGGGAGAACACACTTGGCTATTGATAAACTAATGAAGCATGTGGTCAAGAAACAGGTTTCTATCGAAGCTGCAGGTTTGCGAAGTTCTGCAAAATGGAGCGTACACAAGTCGGTTCTCGCATGGCCTGTTTGATAGAACGGTGGTAGAGAAGTCTGGAGCATTCGAGCGTTCTGCACTTTCTTATTTATCTGATTTGCTTCTTTTCATTTCTAAAATTAGAGCATTTGGTCCTACAAGCCAAATGTATTTGTGTGTAATGCGGTGGTGTAATTAAAAAGTGATTTTATTTGTTAGACATGTTCTTTCTGCGGATCATGGGGAACAGCAGTAAGGGCCCTGACTTCATTTTTGCTAAATTAATAGTCTTAACAAATAATGAAAATATGAACTTTTAAGCTCCTTCCCAAGGAGCTCTTGATTGCATTTGAAACTGCAGAACTGCTGAAAGCAAAACTGTAAACTTCCAACCTAATAATTGATTAACGTAGTAATGAATGTGTGTATGTGTGTGCGCGCGCTTGTGTGTGTGTGCATGTGCGTGTTTGTATATACATACATAATTCCAGGTAGTAAGAGATGTAGAGATAGTCATAATTGTAGTGAACTATACAAGGTTTCCAGAGGAGGAAACACACACACACATATATTGTATATACAAAGCTGAACAAATATAAAGATTACAATACGAATGCAGTGGATGGGTTTGCTGCTGTGATAGTGAAGGCTGTCCTGGGTCACGGTGGTGTATGTCTCACCTATATGAAGGTGGAGGTTGTCCTTGGGCCTCACAGCTGAACACCACCTCTCTGCCCTTCTCCATGGAGTCCACCGGAAACACGATGCTCCCTGGCTGTTTGGTGAAGACGGGCCCTTGCAGCACACTGTCCGCTGTCCGGGGCGAGCGAGAGAAAAAAGAGAGAGACGAGCAGTGAATTCCTCTTAGACACAGACAGCCGACCTGTTTGCAAAACAAGCTATTAGTAATTGGCTTTGAGCAGACCAACACTAGTAAACCATTAGAGGGAGGAAACCGCAAGGAGACAAAACATATCAATTAATTCCTCTCGCCACT
>NC_135218.1:6401513-6574013 GCF_052324685.1 Brachyhypopomus gauderio
AGTGCTAGGACTGGGATCAGAGTGCTAGGACTGGGACCAGAGTGCCAGGACTAGGATCAGAGTGCCAGGACTAAGATCAGAGTGCTAGGACTAGGATCAGAGTGCCAGGACTAGGATCAGAGTGCCAGGACTAGGATCAGAGTGCTAGGACTAGGATCAGAGTGCCAGGACTAAGGTCAGAGTGCTAGGACGTGGATCAGAGTGCCAGGACTAAGATCATAGTGCTAGGACTAGGATCAGAGTGCCAGGACTAAGATCAGAGTATTAGGACTAGGATCAGAGTGCCAGGACTGGGATCAGAGGCTTCTGCACTCTTAACACTGGGTTAATAATTCCCAAAAATAATTTATATAAATTAGGAATTGGCTTTTTGTTATTTATTTACATTCACTGCCTAATTTCTCTCCTACATGACTGTGTCATGGGTTGTTAAAATAAATCTATTCACTTTAGAGATTTTTCAGTGCTACTCTAAAAGTGCTAGACTAAGTAATCCATAGACACGTTGGGGCAGTCAAAAGCAGAGTCTTAGAAGGCTGTAATATCCAATACTCGGGGGAATAATCAATGGCACCGACTGCTAGGACTCACCCATCGTTGATTAATGAGGCACTAATTACACTTTGCTTTGTCCAAGGTTTCCTAATGATCAGATTACAGGTTCTTAAGTCTAAGTCAGAACAGCTGTGTTAGTTATTAATGTAGGCCACTGCAGTATTGTGCTAGAGTTTGATTGGTTAATCTAACAAATGAAAATGCAAAGTTCCAATAATAATAGTAATAATAGTAATAATAATAATAATAATAATAATAATAATAATAATAATGAAATCTTAAACACTTTTTTTAGTTGAAAATAAAATATAGTAAAAGATCAATTATCAGTGGCATGGTTTTAGTTGTGTAACACTGAGTACAGTTAGGATATCTGCTTAGGAAAATGTAAACGTTGAAAGGTCAGGAAAGTAGAAGTGTGTAAAGCAGTGAGAATGAGCTAACAGGCAGCTTGTGCTCCCAATAAATGAAATCTAACAAAGGACCAGTCAGCATTATTCAATTTGCAGAGCAATAACTAGTTCTGGGTTCTATCCTCTTTAAACAGCATTAATATTTGTGAACAGGCAAATCATTTAATTATCTTTCCAATAATATATATCCACCATGGAGTTTAAAGCTTCATCTGCTGCTAAAATATTATTATTGGAATTGGCTTTTTAGGAATTGAATTAATTGTTCTGATCACTGTGCATCTATCATGCAGCCTATGGGCATCATATAAATCAAGTCAAATTTAATTACAGAATTGATCTCTGGCTTTCTGTTTTACTGTACATGTCAACAGAGAAAGAGCAAGAGAGAGAGGGGGAAAGAAGCAAAGTCACTTCAGCGTAGACGAATATGCCGTTTGCCTGTGACCTCATATAAACTCTTCAAGTGTCACTGCAGATTCCAACACGCTTGGCAAACCGCCAGACTGCACAAGCCAATGATTATATGATGTATTTCACAGAGACTCAATAACCTTTATTTACACAAAGCAAGTGCATCTCTCCCTCCTTCCTTTTCATTCTCTCTCCTTCCCTTTTATTCTCTCTCTCTTTCTCTCAGTGCCAATGCAAGTGCGTTCGCAGATACAAAGCTCTCAGAATCGGCCCTGCAGATGAAATCTATCTAGATTGTGGAAAATATCCTTTCAGAGTTTGAACAGACTCTGAGGGGGATTTCTAGTGTGGGGAAGGAAAATGTCTGCTTTGTGCACTTGGTTCGAGGTGGGGTAGAAGTGATAGCAAATCCTTGATGTAAACACAAAAGAATAGGACCAGACGCAGGCTATGGTTGGGGTAGTGAATTAAATACATTTTTGAAGCAAACTGCATCAGGTCAGGACCAACATGCTTTCTGTGATTAAAAAAAAAACACCTGTACTGCAAAGAAACAGAAAATGGTGGAACAACCATATCTCTCGGACCAGTCTGCAGCGTGAGCAGACCGCGCACGGCAAAGAAGCCATGAGAATATCTATCTTCTGGGCTAAGGCAGTGTATGCATTTGTGCTTCATAAGCCTTGGATGGAGCGCTTCTCCTGGTACGGTCTTGTGGATGCAGGCTGATAAGGCTCTTGAGGACCAGCTCTTGAAGCCAGACATGGGGCTCGCTCACCCTGGAGAGATATGGCCAGGTTAAATTTACAGATACAGCCTAGCGTCCCCCAGAACGTTCCCCTGGAAGCCTGCGGTGCTCAGAGATATGCGGCTTGCTCAGCTGAGTGTTAGGAGAAATGTGCTCTTCCATGCTCAGCCTAGCCCAGTATCTGATCGTGCGTGTGTGAATGAAACGAATGCAAAATATGATTATAAAGTGGTTGAAGGTCAGGGAAGGAGGAAGGAAACGCGGGCATTGTTCATGCTCTGTGGGAGCTATTAGAACAAATGAGGCAGGGCGTATCGCAGCCAGCTCGGCAGGGGGAACGCTAAAGAGGAAGGGCCATCTCCGAACACGTTCGTGTTGCTCATGTACGGTCCTGGGCCTCGTTTCCCAAACGTTTCGTGTTGTTAGGATCGTCTTGAATGAGAGGACAAGTCTTCGGTGTCATTCTCGTTCTATCATTTGAAGATTATCTTCATGGGGATGATCTTTGCGCTTTTGGGAATCCCAGCCCTGCTCATCATCATGGCTGACTAAAAATATTAAAAACATAGAAAAATGAAAAGAGGGACATTTGTGAGAAAATACTTGTTCACCAATTAGTCTTCCCTCTGCATCAAGGATCCTTGATTGATCTCTCATACCCACTGCATTTCCAAATGCAGTTTACAGCTGTGAAAGATGTGATTGACATGAGTTGATCTATTCATGTCAGACCCCGTGAATAGACCCATGTTGGATTTTAGTGTGGCAGAGAACAGTGCAGTATTCTTCTGTCAGGATTTTGCTCTCAAAGTTCTCTTGTGCAGTTGGAGAGCAATAAGCGCCCAAGGCAAACTGTATTGGACCTCCCCAGAGACCGAGACGCAAGTCCAGAGACAGCAGTCCTCTGATCGCTATGAAAGCCATGTCTTACAGCTGGGAGCTCAAAGAAATACCAACAAATCTTTTTACGTAAAATCTACCAGCAAAGCCAGGTGTGTGACTCCAAACCCTGCGTTTCTAAGCAGCATGCCATATAACCTCTTCTAGCATCACTGCAGATTCCAACACGCTGTCTAGCAAAACAAGACCACACGTCAGACAATGGCTTAAAAACAAGAGAGCTTCGAGGTGAGTTTAAAGCAGTCAAACAGAAATTGGAGTAAAATGCAGAGGCCATGAACCTGGATTGGGGATGGGTTATTGGCACATTCTCTGTTTTGAGAGACTCAGCACTGCCGTGTGTGAGTTCAATTTGTTTCACGGGTGCCAGGGATTTGCATGGGACCAATAGCAGCAATTCATTTGCATAGAATTGTCATGCTGTGGTGATACATTCTGATTGTTCTCACCTTCTCTCTCCCTCTCTTTCACTGATCCTGGCACAGCCACCAACCATACCCTGGCTTCTTTGTCCCTCTAATAACTAAATCAATCACCTGCCTGAGAGGAAGCCAGGCCTCTCA
Source organism: Brachyhypopomus gauderio (assembly GCF_052324685.1). Lineage (NCBI taxonomy): Eukaryota > Metazoa > Chordata > Actinopteri > Gymnotiformes > Hypopomidae > Brachyhypopomus > Brachyhypopomus gauderio. The sequence continues at coordinate 6,405,107 of NC_135218.1, forward strand.
CCACAAGGCAAGACTATTTCAGGCAATGCCTGACAAAGGCATACCACCTCAAATTAGTTTCAGGCCTAATAGACATGAGATGTATCTTCTACCTCCCTATCAAAACAACCAATCAATGGAATACAGCCCATATAAACTTCAATGAATCTGATCTTACCCAATTTGTTAAAACCACGTCCTGGCTGCTCTCTAACAGATACAGTAATTGAGAATGACACTTTTCCAGCTCACTTATATACAGCCAAAGTGGTTCCAAATGTAAGAAATGTACCTCATTACACACAGCTGGTAAGCAGGCACTACATTGCTGATCACAATGTATCAAAACACATTTGGAGTCTGCTTGGCAAATGAAATAATATAAACAAAACTTAGCTATTTTGTAGATTTAGGAGAAACCAAAAAAGAAACATGTAAATTCAATATCTATTTGTCCAATTATCAGAATTACATTTTAAGTAAGGTGACAAATTATCATTCATACACACACACAAAATTAATTAAGATAATTTTTTCTGATTTCTTTTGAGAACATAAGGGCATGGAAATATAGGCTGTGAAATGTGATAAGACACACATGCTTAACAGCTACAGCCTTCTCGAGCCAAAAATGATAGCTGCCCTGGAAATACGCACACTCTAGAGCATTATGGTGAATGGATTTGTTAAGAAAGGGAAAGAAAAGAAAGAAAAACCCCATCACAATTGCATTCTTTCTTAACATCGAGAGCCAAGTCAAGGCAAGTCATTTGCCCGACCATTAGAATTTGTATTTGCTACACCAGAGGTGGTTCTGAACGAGAATACTGCTTAGAACATAACACCTCGCGCAAGGAAGCTGTTTTGCGAAAATGCTGTTTACAGAATCCCCACCGGGCCTCATCTTTACAAGCCATGAATAAACTTGGTCACCAAACGACTGGTTTCGGGTGTCCCGCTGTTCGTCTTTTCACCTGTCACCATTGAACAGAAAGCCAAAAAGGAAAGCCAGCGAAGAAAGGCGGCCGAAGCAGCATCGTGTTTGAATATCACTGCCAGCGAAGGTCATACGACCGAACGAATCAACAGAAAGGTCCGGAGACGCCCGCTCCCTCAAATGGAGAAGCACATCAATGTTCAATAAAGCAGTTGGGCTTGACGCTGCAGGAGAAGATGGCCCTAAGGATCAAACATATTTGGCTTAAATGTGTGCTTGATTACATATATAGTTAGCCACTAGTGCTGTGTCTGTAATGGAGATCTCAAAGACCTTGAGGTATTCTAACCCAGTCACTTTGATGAATTGCGAGAGCAACAGCAATTTTGTTGGATTTCACATGAAAGGGGCTGACGAATGTTCCATGCTCAGTAAACTAGCCCCCGCCCCCAACTTAACCACCCTTAACTTTTCATAAAATCTGTGCTGTGTGACTTTTGCAAATTTGCAATGCTGGGACCACATTGGGTATTCATAGCCTTCATGGTTTGGTCTTGGAGGAAGATGTGAATAAGAAGGTTCTCTGTTCTGAGCTTGGCAGAGATGAGGACACAGGCTGAATTTCAGTGAATGAAGCAAGCGAATATCACTAATTTAACACGGCGATTTGCAACATGGTGCGAAATGTCAAGTGTTCTTCTGGCAAGCACCGCTCGAGGTTGAGTTCCTTTAGTCCTGCAGAGAGGGTGTCTTATGAGACACGGCGAATGAGAGACAAAATAACTTGAGACTCGGGATCTGGCAAGGTCATCACAGACACACTCGACCAGCTGGGTGTGCCTGTGAAGACTTCATCCCCTTCCTGAAGGAGTCTCGGGACTCATTTCTTCCCTGTGAAATGCTACTCGAAGCTGAGACAGTTTGCCCGCTCGGATGGCGTCCCAGGTGCATAAATCAAGACTCGCTGAATGGGTGAGCCGCTGGAGAGTTGACTTTTATGAAAGCACGTTGAGGATAAACACAGACATGAAACAGCCAGGCAGCTAGCAAAGCAACCCAGAATAAGAAAGGAGGTGTGGGCACGGGATTAGAATGCGGAGCGCGTCATGGGGAAGTGAGTGTTTGTGTGTGTGTGTGTGTGTGTGTGTGTGTGTGTGGGTGGGTGGATTCATGTGTGTGTGTGTGCGTGTTGCGCTTGGGTAACAGCATGCTAACAGGGCAGGCACTTGGAGCGACGTGCATGGGTGTGTGCGCGCACGCGTGTGTGATTAGGTGTGCACGCGTGTGTGAATAGGTGTGCACGTGTGTGAATAGGTGTGCACACGTGTGGATGCGTTTGCGTGCTTGCACGCGAGTGTTTGTGTGCGTGTCCGTGTGTGCGTGTCCATGTGTGTGTGTGTGTGTGTGTGTGTGTGTGTGTGTGTGGGCAGACAGCGAGACCTGTCGCTGTGTGCTTTGAGGGAACAAAAGAAGACGTCTTGCAGAGGAGACAGAGATCACGGCGGCCACCTTTTGGCATTCTGAGCAGCCTCTCTCTCTGCCTGAGCTCTTTGGAAGGGTAGCTCTCTCCCCCTCTAGGTAGCACGACCTTTCCCATCACTCTCACAGTCAAGGCTTAAAGGAAGCACAATGCTAAAGTGGACGTTGCAGCCCAGCACTAACAGTAACTGCAGAGGAAGACACTGAGATCACTCACTACAGAGAGCTGTCATGTTGTAGAACCCTTTACAATCCAATACACGAAGTGTGTGTATGTGTGTCTGTGTGTGTTTTCCCTGTATGGTGCTTTATAAGCGCACCAGTACTCATCAAGTCATACAGCAAGTCAGGGCAGTCCCACATAATTCCACTGGAATCACTTTGAAAAGTAAACGGTGTCATTAAGATTCAGCTCCAATACGCCGTACATCCAGAAAAGAGTGTTTTATTACTGTTAGTCTAGTGGAGCAGCACCAGGGCCAAAGTGACTTAATGCTGACCATATTTAAACAAGATGACGCAAGACAAGAGAAATCAAGGTTTCTTCTCCTGTAAAAGATATCTTGGGAAGCATATTCCCACTAATTAAAACACACCTAAATCATCCTGACTTCAGGTAAAAACTTTTATCAATAAGAAATCTCTCAGCAAAAGGTTTTGATATAAAATCAGAGGGAGGGTGAGAGGGAAAGAGAATGACACTTCAATTGTGCTTGTTCCTGGAGTCTTAATTTTCTCTTTTAGAGATCATAATAGCAGTGTGAACAGTGATGACCACCCTATCATCGAAAACCCTGTAATGGAAAACTGAATTTCCCTCACTTTATTGAATTAAATAATTTTGAGGTAATATAAAACTCTTGTTAAAGTTTCAAAATACACCATTTCTCTAAGGTGCAAAAACTGACATCACAGTTTCTTTGATATCATAGGAACAAACATATTTACATATATCTGTCATGGCTCCGCCCAGTTCTCAGGCATGCTTAGCATTGAGTGATTTCTTGAATCAGGCACAATATCAGAACAGAGCTTATTTAGCTTATATCTGTTTTAAAGGCACAGTAACAACCTATTTCATTCTATAGCGATAAAGACAGGTTGGAAATAGTCATGTAAAAATTTATTACAACAAAATATTAAATTAAAATTAACTGTAGGATACGGGCCTTTTTAAAGATTAGGCTATGGTTTACGAACCTCCTTTTCAGTGCCTTTAACAGGCCAAGAGGTTTTGCATGAACAGCATACAGCGAACAGCGACAGAACACACATTTCACCACTAACTCAGCTTCAAAAAACTATTTGGATTCTTCACTGTTAGAACAATAATTTGTAAATATTGTCTTATTTTACTTCCATATCGTCCTATTTAAATCTCATAGTTCACATTCAAAACAACAATCCTCTCAGCCACCTGTAACTACTCCCTTTGACTCCTAGATTGGATACTATTAATATATATATATATATGATTAATGTGAGAGAGTTCTTGCATTACGCCTTTTTTGTTTTTTTTTTGTTTTTTTTTGGCACAGCCACCTGCCCTAAATACATATGAATAAGGAGACAGACTTCACAAAGCATACATGGCATGAATGCATCAAAAAAAAGTTCTTAATAAGATACTTTACCTGCGAGGCTCCCCAAGAATGACTGCAGCACCAGCAGTTTCCATAGCAACTTCATCTTCGGCTTGGAAGGGTCAAAGTCAGGTCCCATCCGATCACGTATGTAGGGAGTCCGTTCTGAACCTTCCTTACACTTCACTCTGTGCAAACCAAAATGGAAATAGGGATTTTAATGCATCCAGAGGAGCTCTTCTGTTTATGAATGGCTGCTACCATGTCACCATACACATCTTTGGTCCACTGATTGGAACAGTTCTAATCCATGTTATTCCTATTTATGTGTTCACAAACAACTGATTTGACTACTTGGTAACATTTTACTAGTTATCATAGTTAACATTATGAAACAATGATCTTCATCATTATTAAAGCATGGGTAGTGTTAACAAAGTGATTCCAATCATTGACATTTTCCAAACCCAAGGAATCCATGTGTCTTTTGTTCTCGTCAATAACAATTTAGAAAAACAGGAATTTTGAAGGCTTTGACATTCATGTTTTAAGTGAACTAATGTCATAATATTAGGTAAAGAAACTTCCGTGCCACCGTAATGAGCATCATGTCATCCTATCCAGTAGTTCAGTCCTAAAAGGGAACCAGGGTCTCCCGACTACACCAATCCAAAAGCACAGATCCATGAATCCAAAGTTATCCGTTTCTGCCCTTCATCCTCTCTAGTAGGCCTCTTGTGTTTAGAAGGGTGTGGAGATGGCCTGCAGATGTTTACTGTGACCATGCAAGCGCGAAGAGGCGAGGAGGCAAACTCCGTTTTTCCTCCACTGAGATGGTCCCAGGGGCATCAGCGGGGAATCGTTGCATCGAACCTGAAGGCTCACGCAGTGTGCAAGACAGAGAAAAATTTCTTCAAGAGCCACAGGCTCTTTGACATGGCAGGAGCTCAAAGTGAGGAAATCTATTGGTGGTCCTTGCTATCGCTGGCAACTGCTTTGAGAACATCAACTCCCTCAGATGAGCTGCAGCTAATGTGTAATAATATAACTAATCTGAAATAATTGGAGTAATATCTCACACTTGATCTTCAACCATAATGGCCAAATTCTATCCACCGTGCTAAAGAGTGCATTGCTTGGTTTGTACTTGCATATGTATTTCTTTCCTCAAGACAAAGCAAGCTCCAAAATACCTAATACTTAATTGATGAAGTTCTTTAATGTACACAATCCCTTAGTCATAACGTACTAATAATGTCAAACATTATTGTGCAGAATGGGGAGGGCCCCCCCCCCCCCCCCCCTTTAAAAAAAAACAAAAAACAAACTATGCCTGTGGTGATGTATTTCTTTAAATTGCATTCCACCTCTATTGGACAAAAATGGAACCTGAACAAAGCAGAGGCTATAGACAGGTAGCTGGTGGGAATTCTATCATAATAAAACAACATCTAATCTAAGAGTTACATGTAAGAGTTACCAAGTAACGCCGTTTGCTTGTAGAGTCCACAGCTGTTGACAGGAACTCGAGGTCTACATTTGCAAACAAATATATGAGGCAGGCTTAGCCTCTGTTTGGTATGTGATGGGACCACGTTACTTTAATTGAATGTAACAATGGTGCTGTGGAGAAACAGTAGCTGTAGCATCAGGCTCCCTCAAACAGTGGACACCCTTGAAAGCAAGAGACTGGAGTCCCAGTACACCTGTCAGGCAAGCAGCCAGCCGCTCCAGGCTAGGACCCCTGCCGTCGGCAAGCGTTAACGAGCCGTGAAAGCATCGTGAACGAAGGCGCACGTGTGCATTCTGTCTATTACTGCCATGCACTCGAGCAGTGCATTTAACCCCTGTGTGCTCCGAGGGGCGCTGTGCTGGGGCGCATTTAACCCCTGTGTGCTCCAGGGGGCGCTGTGCTGGGGCGCATTTAACCCCTGTGTGCTCCAGGGGGCGCTGTGTTGGGGCGCATTTAACCCCTGTGTGCTCCAGGGGGCGCTGTGCTGGGGCGCATTTAACCCCTGTGTGCTCCAGGGTGCGCTGTGCTGGTGCTGTACACATCACGTCAGTAATGTGAATCTTCAAAACAGTACAGGACAATGCCCGTGAAACTGCTATTTTCGTTTTTTGGCAGGTTGCATGCATCATGGATACTACTGGCATATTGAAAATCAGGGAGTGCATGCGTGTATTTGTGAGTGTTTACATCTTGCAGAAAGGGACAGGCTGTATGTAGCAAGGTAGGGGTGGTATTACTGAGATGATTTAGAACCCCAGGTAGGAAAGTCTTAATTAACTTTCTTTCTTTCTTTGAGTTACACGTGACTGAAATGTTCTGTTCTGAGATTTTCTGTGCTCTGACCCTCTTAAATCATGCTTAAGATTAAATGCAGCATAACTTTGAAAACCACAAGCAAAGGTCGTATTCTAAAAAAACAAATTTAGATCCAGAGGCAATTCAGTAGGATGAAAACCACACTGTTCTACTATTCTAACATGACAAACTATATGATAATAACATATTGCTCCATGGAGGTCTGCCTGTCTGAAATTTCCCGACCACACTGTACTGCAAGCACAGTGGAGGTGTAAGCATTCCTACTTAAAGTACTTACTTAGCTGTGATCTGATTGCAAGATATTCTCCAATTTCTATTAATTAAGAGATTTTTTTGGTATAATCAGGGTTATGACAATCAATAACTGTACTTTCTACTTATGGTCAAATAAATCTGAACTCACCGTGATGAGCAATAGGCAAGTGAACATACTCACATACGGCGAGTGAACATGCCTATGTCTGATTTCTGATGTCTGATCCACTGATAGATATCTGATATCTGCTCCATGCTGTCTCTACGCAGCATGTAAGGCCTGCTGCACTAGGGCGAGCACCATTAGAGATCACCCCATAACCTCACTGTAGTCTAGCTGAATGAACTTGTGGGGGGATTTTTGCACCATTTGGTTATGAACTGGCAAATGGACGGGCCAGATGTAAATATGATGTGGTGGAGGAGAGGCCTGACCATAGTAAACAGATACAGAACTGTTGGATATCGAAAGTCTCAATGAGCTCAAACCTACGATTGGTCACATCAAGAGACACTGTGGCAACAGCTCACGCAAGTAAGTGTCATTCAATAACTCAGCTGGGGAGCCACTGGCCTGAGAATGGGGGATTTTTGCTTGTTTGGCGTGCTATTGAAGGAATTTACCTAACACCCCCCCACCCCAAATACTCCACAAACACTCCATCACCCCCTGAAGAGTTAACCCAGATGGGAATATGCATTAGCAGTTGTGACAATGAATTTCTTTTTCTCTGAAAAGTAACATCAACAACTTAAGCCAAGGATTTGTCCAAGGAGATCACATTTAATATTTAAAGTCTATTTCAATCAGTACAAGCCTCCCTCTCTTTCCTCCTTAATCCCCTTCCTCTGAGGACTGAAACTCTTTCATCTTTAACTTGGTCAGATATTGTCTTTCATTTGCGCTTGGACAGGAGTGCTGCCCTCTACTTTGTTCTCTGACACATTCCTTTATAAAGTAATCATACACATTCTGAGTACAACTAGATTTATTAATTAAATGACCATATTACATTTTATTAGTCAGTGCAACTGATAACTGATAGCAAATGATGTTGAAATATTGTTAAAACGTCATGATAATTAATTTAATTACACTTTAAAATAGGATCTTATTAAATAAAATTATTTCAGTAATATCTAATGCTGTGTTATTTCTTTACTGTAAAAAAATAGCTGATATAAGAGTGAACTCTTCTTCATTGTCAGGGGTTTGCACTAAGGTGTAGACCTGTGCAAGTGTCATTCCTAAGAGTGAACATTTTATCAGGAAATAACATGAACGGTTTGAACTTCTTAGGACCAAGCATACTCAGGTTGACATGCTCCCAAGTCTGCATTGCTCTCTGCCTGGTGAGACCAGGCGATGTTCCACAGAGCTCTCACCACCAGGTTCTTCAAACACACTTGGCTGCTGTTTGACTACTGCAGCAAACTTCAAAGGCCAAATGTGAATTTCAGAACCAGGTTCTTCAAACATTGTAGACCCGTACTTGACTGCTGTAGCGGGCTTCAAAGTCCGAACAGCCAGCTCTCTCACTTTGAAGCTGTGTGCACAGGACTTGTTTAATGAAGTGGCTATACTCTGTGTTGGTTACATGACACACTTTTTTGAATTAGCCTATCAAGTCTCATCTTCTGTGCCTTTACAAATGTTAATTTCCTGACTGTTATGCATGATTTATTTGGTTTTGGTAAAAGGCAGGCGTTGGTCTTGTTATACCCAAATAAGGTATACAAGGTATAGGTATATAAGTTATAGGTGTAACGGCCTGACCCTGATTCTCCCTAGGGTTTGTCTGAGTCAATGTGCGTATGTGTTTATGGGTGAGTTGTGTGTGTGTGTGTGTGTGTGTGTGTGTGTGTGTGTGTGTGTGTGTGTGTGTGTGTGTGTGTGTGTGTGTGTGTGTGTGTGTGTGTATGTGCATTCATCTATGTCATTTGACACACCTGTTTCTTGTCTCGTTATCGTTGTGTGTTACACTTGTCTCTTGTTTATGTAACAGTATTGTGTGTTAATGTGCTTGTCACTCATCTTTGTCACTCATCTCATTGTTCCTGCCAAGTCAGTGCTATGTGCGAATGTGTGTGTATATATGTTGAAATAAACGTTCATTGTGAAATCCTAAGCCTCAGCGTATTGCCTCACCCCTCATAATAGGTAATGGAATTAACTGATACAATCCCCCCCACCAGCATAAAAAAATGGCTACGTAAAACATCAGACACGTTACCTGGGGTAATGTGCTAAATTTTACCTTTGGAACTGAAATTTTAGTGGAACTAAAGTGTAACTTGGTGGAATGACCCTTATTAGTTTTAGTAACCCACTTCAACTATGATTTGTAGTATCTTTCCCCAAATGGACTCTTGGGCCTCCATCTGCTCTCTGCTGTTTCCATGGTGGGTTGCTGCAGTCTCCGCAGCCCCATGTTGCTATACTGTCATTACATTTCTAGGAGCGCTTTTAACTCTGAGCCATTCTGTCAGAAGTCCACAAAGGCTAGCTTCATACCACTAACTCCTTTGCTAAGCACACATAGCAGAGAAAGACCCGTTCTAACCCCCAATCTGTCAGTCCTCCACGGCTAGGTTATACCCTCAGAAGGGATCTCAGAATGTCTGTGAAAGGGTTATCTCTCAGATTCAATAATTAGGAGTGTTATTTCACTGGAGGACACCTCCTACTTATTTGACACCCCTTAATGTGTCTTCACAGGACCAGATTAATGCTCAATGCACCAGGGTCTTTTTTTTTATTATTTCACCTACAGATTCAGCCAAGTTCTGTTTTCAGGACAAGTGGTACACAAATTTACCCAAGATTCGCTATTAAAATTTCATTAACCAAACCGTTCTATTAAAACACTAGCATAGTACAAAAAAATAAATAACTTGCTCATATAATAATGAATCTTTTGCTGCATACCAGCTGTAATGTGGTGTTGCCAAGTGGTAAGTTAAATATTTTAACAGCTATGCAGCTGGTAATATTAAAAGATGATCCATAAAATATCCAAACGTCTTAAGGTGACCAGCCTTAGCTGAGATGAACTGCAATGACTAAAAGAAATCCACTGTTATATGGGGACTGGGAATGTGTTTTAATGAGGTCAAAGGATAACTACAGTACTTATATCACGACTAGAAGGCTCTTCTTCATCAAAGAAATTAAGTCCGCTGCCACAAACAAACCTTAATTGGCAATCATAACTGAGACATGATATAAATTTAGCTTGGCCCAATCCCAGCTATGAAGCAGAGTATTGATCCTGATCCCACATGTGAATGGTTTCAGAAGACAGGTTGAATAGATCAAAGCCTCTATGGATTGATTCCTTTTCCAGAAATATTTGTCAACGGTTCATTGCTGCACCGGAGCAGTGGTGTCATGACCCTGCCTATCTGAACAGAGAGTGCAGGGAACAAAAGATTCATTCATCCACCAACATTTGCAAGGCATTATGGGTCATTATATGGATCTCCAAATAACTAAGAATCCACTGCACTATAGAACATATTTTACTTTAACCAACTTTACCTACATTATTCCCATGTCTAGTAGTGAGAACAATTATTTAAAATATAGCTAAGATACACTGTTTTTTTCATAATATTGCATATGTATGCAGACTATATCATTCTGGGGAAGAAGCATCTAAAATTGCCTAAGAGTTTTTCTTTCATTCATTCATTCATTCATTCATTCATTCATTCATTCATTCATTCATCGGTTTATTTATTTATTTAGTTGTTTTTGTAACATTAGTCACATGCTTCTGTCTACTGCATTTTAGACATCAGAGTCAGTCTAGACCACAGACACTCAGGCATGCAGTGAAAAGAACAAACATACAAATATATACAGTATATATGTTCATATCACTGCATGCCTCAACTTCTGTGGTCTAGACTGACTCTGATGTCTAAAATGCAGTATACATGCAATATAAAATGTAGCGATATGGGTAGAGCTTGATTCACATAGCTTGCTTTGCAAGGCGTTCTCCAACCTCTCCAACCTCTCCAACCTCTCTTTCTGTTTTGGATGTAACCTTCATGGCTGAGGCACTGCCTGTCTTTACAAATCCTGTTAGCGTGTGTGCTGAGAGAGCGAGAGAGAAAGTGAGATCGTCGCCTTAGTACCACTTACTGTATAATCACTATAATGAGCGTGAGGCAAGTGTAGAGAGAATCCTAAAGATTCTGAGTCAAACACTTTAATCAAATTTCTGACCCTCTCTCATATATGTTCACATTGGTGCATAATATTTGCATTATGATAATAGACATTCATTGTAAAATATTGACTTTTTAAACTGGCAAATTAAGAGTTCATGGGGGAAAAAAGTGGCTAAAAGCAAGTGTATAAATATGACCAGAATGGAAGACATAAGGTGTGAGTTTGCAGTCAGGGTGCTAGAAGCTGTATTTTCAACCAGGATCTCACACTGACAGCTGACAAACACCCATGCCTATCAGCTTAGAAGCTCTGGACTCTCCTGGCTACTGACAAAGATGAATTCACTACCAGTAATGTGGACATACCTATGGTAACCATGCTTCATAGCTCTGGAGCATTTGAGCTTGTAACAGAGATAGCTACGACGCGTGACTGGACACTGGTCACTGGTATGGGCCTTGCTCAATGACCCCTTCCTGCGAGGGCCTCGATATCGGTACGAAGTCAAACTAGGGCCAGGAGGGAAACGATTTGGTCTCCCTTTCAATCAGGTGACCTGCAGAAGGCTTGAAAGACAAACCAGGGGCTTCGGTGACAGCAGGCTTTCATCTTCAAGCTGTACTGAACCGGGATGCTTGAAATTAAAACAAGCGTGAGGCCACTGTCTGTCAGGGGTGGGTCTGGGGGCGGGGGGACAACAGGATCCTGGATTAGAGGACGCGCAGCCTGAGTTGCCCCGACAGCACCACGTCTCACCGGCATCAAGGTCAAAGGACACGCTCGTGCCTTTAGAAGCATTTGTGCATATGCTAGTGCTAGTCAACACAAGTGATTAATTACACATTCCATTTCCGGTACAAGGCCAAAATAAAGGACCATTTCAAGTACAATGAAGCTGTCAACAACTCACACCATATAAGTGAACAGGCTGTTACTGCTAATTGTAACCTGAAATCCAGCAATGATTAGAAGGTTTAGGACAGATAATGATAACTGGTTCCCATATGCTTTTGTTATTTTTTAGACTTAATAGCAGCTTTTGTAAAAAAATCCTTTAAGAATGCCCCCGGGACTGAATCCACCAAATGAGTCCTAGCTGTCTGTCTGGTTCTGCCAAAGCAGGCTGCCTTCTGACGAGAAAGGCCCTAAAGAGGCTCCCTTGTTCCTGGTAGACCCTGAGGTCCCTTTTCACATACTAATGCAGGACACTGCTTCTCCCGGCTTAGCTGAGTTTGTGGCCCCAGTCCTGTATTAACCCCTATATATACATTCAGTTTAAAAGAGCAATTTGAATGGTCTTCTTCAGGCAAAAACAAACTCTTGTTGCAGTATGTTGAACAAGGATCGACTCTCTGACTGTAATTTCATTGAGCAAATATCCTCAGTTTGTGCTTCCACTAGTACAGTTGTGTCTAACACCGTTTATGAAGTGTGCTGTATGTGCTGCTGCTTGCACACTACCTTCAAAACTGCACATTATAGACTTTCACACACACACACACACACACACACACACACACCTAGACACACACACAGACACACACACACACACACACACACCTAGACACACACACACACACACACATGCAAACACAAGCATTTCAGTAGTGGCCTACTTCTGGCCAAGCATCTGTCCCTTATTTAACACTCAAGGGGCATTGCTTACCTAAATGTCATTTGTGCATGACATATATATCGAAATATATCGAAATATATTGAAATATATCGAAATATATCTAAATATAAACAGCAAGTTGCCCATTTTTCTTTACCCGGTTCTGCCATCTCATTTTTTTGCTTTTCCCACAGAATAGTTTGGGCCAGCCGGCCGGCCAAGCACCACTGCCGGATGTCTGACAGTAGCACAGGAGTGTGCTGCCTGCTCCAGCCGTACCAGTGTGTGGATGATCCGTGGGAAGCTGCAGCTCTTCGGTTTGATGCCTTCCTGCCATGCCAGGCGCAGGCCTCTGGCCCACAGCGACTGGCCTGCACGTAGGAATCGAGACTTGTCGAAATATAAACGAAGTGTTTATTTTAGGACTCTCAAGGCCTGGAGTGAACTCGCAAGGCCTGCAGGTAAAACCTGGTGCTCACAGGGATCTTCTCTCAGCATATCAAATCATGGACAGCTTTACCGAGAAGGTGAAACGATAACAGCTCACTTCGACATGGAGGCAGATGTCTTCAGAGTTTTTATTTTAATCAGAGAAAACCGAGTTTTTCAGAAATTATTATTGTGCTGTTTGCCTTTGGCACTCAGGAAATGTTATTTGAGAGTTGAAAATTATGTCACGTTTTAGTAGTAACAGGGGGTCATGATACCTCCTTTGTTGTGATAAGCTTCTATAGAGCCTCTGGACCTCTTGAAACTTTAATATTGGCTCCCTCAAGAGGGTTGAGATTTGACTGGAGAGCATTTATGTGCAATATAGAACTCTTTAAAAGCAAAAATCCAACACTCAAAATGGCCAGGCTACCACTCTCTAAGAACAACTGCCTGCTGCATAATCTGGAATAGACAAGTAATCCCTGAGATAATCCATACATAAATGTTCTCTTAATGTACTGCAAACACATCATACAATGCCCAAACTGTAATGGTATTTCAGGACTCATTCTGTCCTGAAATGACCTGTGCAAAGCAATAAACTTTAAAATCACATCTGATCCAGGGGGACAGGGCATGAAACTCAGCGATAATGCAGCAGAAGCATCACAAACAACATGTTGCAGACACTTTTCCTGCATCTGCAGATGTCTTCTTGCAAGGAAGCAGATTGCTTATCTCTTCAAATTAACAGTCACCGAGCACAGGCGCAAACACATCCATCCCCAGCCTTTTGCTACGCTGCCGTTAAGCACTGGCTGTGGCAGGGACCGAGTCACTCTGTAACCATCCTGAGTTACGTGTCACTCTCGTTGGGAGGAAAATATCAGGGAGCAAATTAACGGTCGACAATAAGAGTCCCTCCGCTCCGTTACAGCCAAAAGTGGGTTGTTGAGTTGGGCTGCTGTTAGCTCACAATTAAACCCATCCCCAAAGGTGGAGCTGTGTTGCACCATGATTGCGTAAGAAACAGATGGGGATGATAGATGATATTTAGGAGGGAGCAGTTACAATGTGCAACCACAGTTTTCCCCTCAACAAATTCTTATGAGATTTAAATCTATGAACCAATGGATATTTATAAAATATTCCAATGAGAGAAAGCTAGTGGCATATGGGGTAAGTGGTCTTTGGTCAGAAAGCAGCTGTTTATAAAACAGTTAGTACACAAATATAGTAAATGCCAAGAGAATTTTTAATTACTCACTTCTATCCTACTTTTTTTTAGAGGTTCCCTAATGGGAACTTTTTCTTTTTATCTTGTCATTGATCATTGGCTGTTCTTTGATCCTCTAGAGGTTCAGAAGGTTCAGATAGACTTGATCATAATCAAGCATTAATTCTGTTGAAAAAGCTGCTGTATCAAAACCCTGAGGAAATACCTTTGCAAAATCAGTACAAAATCAGTACAAAATCAGTATCTGATACAACCTTGTAAACAGAAAGGAGAACTAAAGGGTAAAGAAGCACAATCACAACAAAACAAAATTTTTGGTCATTTCACGTTTACCCCTTAGGCAACAGTGACTCTCATCAGCATCCTCAGAGTTTACGCAAGAGCCTAAATTCATCTTGAATAATATGAAGCAAAAGAGTATCTTTTAAAAAGTGAACTGCATTTCATAAAGAAAAGAACAAACAAATGCGTGTGCCAAGCTGCCATTATGTGTCTAAAAGTAAAAAATTTAAATGTGTAGAAGGCATTGTAAAATTGGTTGCTATGACTACTGTCCACAAATCCATTCACATGACTGGACATTAAGAAATAAAAAAAAACAAAAAAGTAAACCTTAATGATGGTATTAAAATGAATGATGGTGCTATTTGTATACAGTCTACTGGCATTCTCAAATGAGGACCATTACATCTGTCGAGGGAGTCAAACAATAAAGCTTTGTGCGATTATACACGGAGAGGACGACTCATAAAACTGATGCCGACCTGCTATGAAAAAGAGAATTACTTTCATGGGGAAGAAAGCAATGTATTGTCTTTTAAACTGTCAGAGGGGGAGCTTACCATCAAATGAAGTGCTATTTACAATGCCATGAATACATTTTGCAGCCAAATCAGAAACCAATGAAGTTACTTCAACGATCTTCCTTATTCCAATAAATGAGAAAGCATGTTCTTCCCTGGTCAGGGTTTAGGTCTAATCAATGGAGACAGGACTTGAAATTCCTAATGTGTTCCTCGTAACCTTTAAAACTTTCACACCTGATTGTCATGTGTTTGTACTGAGTGCACATAGTCAATCTGACGTTCTACCATAATTGACACGACGTAAGCCATGTGAGACCAAACCACTCTATAGCAAACATGTTGGAACCAATAGGCAAATTAAAAGATTGTGTTTGTGGTGCCCTTTGTTGCATAATACAAATGACTGTCAGGCAGGGAACTGTGGTAGTGAATAGGTATTTTAGTAGCTCGAGCCCAAACGTTTTATGAGCAATTACATTTTTTATATATTGACTGCAAGTGCCTGTCCATTTCCTTGCATAAATTTGAAATCATTTTGAATTCTCAGCATTTCAGTCAAAGTTTTACTAAACACACTAAGGATCACTAAGTAAAATGTTCCCTGTTATATAAAAAGCCCTGTACTCCATTGGAGCCATTACAATTGTAGTAGACCTTTTGAGACAGCAGGTGTGCCATTTCAAAAAGTGGCACCATGCCTTGGCCAAAGGCAAAGACGATTTCAAGACAGCATAAAAAAAGTTATACCCCTTTCAGACAGAACAACTCATGTTACTGAAGCGTTACTGTGCCGTCATAAATGGGCTCTGTCTGAAAAGCGTAATAAGGGAGAATCCTTCAGGCGCCGTCTGCCGTGTGGCTGCCGCTCAAGCTCAGTCTTTTCTGGCGATGAAGAAAAGACGAAATTGCACACAAGAGATTTTAGAGGTTGTTTCACAAAATGCCGATGCCCTGTCCTTCATGTCCTTTGTGCTGTGTTCTCCTCTTCGCTCTCGTCTCTAAAATCACTCAGCGCCTCTTTAAAGCATCTTAAAAGACTCCCGGTGTATCTCCTGTGTCTACGGCCTCTCCTGCCCATGCTGAGTGCACTGAAGCTTTGTGAGCTTTGGGTTCTGATGCCAGGGGTGCTTTAAAACAAGCCTTTAAGAACAGTGTATTACAGGGACCACGTGTCCCCGTCAGCTCAGCCGAGCTTCGCAGAACGAAGCGTGATGCTGTACAAACAGCTGTACAAATTCTGGACCAGGCGACAAGTTTTGTGAGTCTGCCAAGCAGAGACTTCGGTACCTCACAAGCAGCGCTGTCTGTGATTTTTTCACCTCTGCGCATGCCACACACACGGTGCATGAACACCATCAGTGAACTATCGGCCCACCAGGCTGTTGGGTGCATGTATGTGCTCTGCATGCGAAGGTGCTATTCTAGAACAACCGGTAGGCATGAGAAAAGGAAACCCGTGATGCTGTCATCGTCGTCGCCGGGCGTTGTTGTTGTGTTCATGATCATGATGTTTTTTTCTTAGCCGAACCGAGTGCCAAGTCGGAGCAGGCAACCGCGCTGGCGTCTCCGCACGCGTCTTTGATCCCCAGCGCCGTCTGGACCAGTTTCAGGGCCACTGCCGGCATGAGAGCACTTCTGTGGGAGGCAAGTGTCAAAGCTACGTGGCGTGACCTCCATACACGACACTCACTCCGTAAATGCGGAGCACAGAGAAAAACAAAAGCAGAAAACCAAAAAACCAACAGCAGTCCTCCTAAAAAGAATCCAAACAAACAAACAATTGCGTAGGGAAGGAATTATCTTAATGTGCCACGAGAGGTTTGCAAGTCTCTGCTCGTGCACTGGCAAGAGAAGCATCGTGGGTCTGCGCTTCTCCCCCTGCATAATGATGCAAGAGGAGGGAAGACACGGTGCTGTTTACTTTTAAAAATCAGCAGAGTGCATCGGGGAGGGAAAAGGGGGCGCGACTCCACCAGGGCCGTCGGGGAGTGACACAAAGCATTTGTCTTTGTTTGTGTGACTACGCCCTGCTTCACTGTACAGCCAGAAAAAAAAAGTTGGGGGGGGGGGGGGGGGGGGGGGGGGGTTGGAATAGAAAAAAGGAGGAAGTGCTAATGGACTTCTGAGAATTCTGAGAGAAATAACGTTCCTGATAAGTGCCCAACTGGGTCTGTTCTGTATGTAAATGGACTCGCGCTGCAAGCCAATGGCATGTTTTCTCCTCACTTGAGCTGTCCGGGAGATTTACTCTCTGTGCCGTGGAAAGCTGCTCTGGTGGCCAGGGGCCGTGTAGTAGATCCTGAGAGGGTCAGCATTTCCTCCGAAGAAGGCCACGCGGTGCAAGCTGCAATGAAATGGAAGAGTAGCGAAATGCACACAGCCACCCAGGACAACACGCTCCAGTAGTGGTAGAAGCCACGCGTGGTGCTGTCCCAAACCGTACACCCTCGCTGACACTCCCCCCCCCCCCCCCCGTGTTGGGCCTGGTCTATCCGGGCTTTCCTAATGCAGAACTGAAGCTCTTTTTTTGTGGTGAAGTCCCAGCAAGAAAGGAGTCCAGGTGGGTGTAATCTGATGCATGCATGTTTGTCTATGTGTGCTGGATCCCATGAAAATGTGTTTAAAGATATTCTTTTTCTTGAGCTAACAGAGCACAGATTCATAAATCAGGGATGCCCCCAATGATACTTCCACCAGTACCAACCCACCAATGAAATTTTTATGACATGTCTCTAAATGTAACTACCCCAGAACCTTTTTTAATGTCACTTTTGCACTATATCATTTCTGACAGGCCGCTAGGTTACAGAACTCTCACCATGAAGAAACTGTCCTCTTTGTCTGTCTCTCTCTCTCTCCCTCTCTCTCTCCCTCTCTGCACCCCTCTTTTCCATTTTTTTCATAGTTTTTGACTGATCTCTATCAAGAAGGTCACTGAACACAACTTAGTTAGTGCCAACTTTATAACGAAGCATTCATCAACACAGCCATAAACCGCAGTTTAATAACTCAGTAACCATATCATACGTATGCAGTATGATCGTGCAACACACTGTACTGACACATCACTTAGACACATGTCTGAGAGTGAGGGACATTAGCGAGTGTCCGTATGAAAGCTAGCACTGGCACCTGAAGACTCACGTGCACACAGCCACTTGCAATCCTTAGACAGAGAGCAGACACAGAAAGCCATAATCTACTCACCAGTACACAGAAATGACTTCGGCAAAAAGTTACTGTATTACTGCTAAAAATGTGTTTAATTCTGTTTTGGCCCTAGTATCTTCATTCAATATCAGACTTGCATTAAAACAAAACTGAAACTGAGTGCAGCTGAGTAATTCATGGACAATATTTGGTACATACTGCAACTTATCACTTTGTAACGTTCGTTGATTTTAAATTTCGGATGGGGTTAAGATAAATCTTGCCTATATGAGAGGAGTTAGTGGTCAGCTATAATCAGCAAATCCTCTCGGATTATGTGATAGGGGCGGTGAGACCAGATTATCAAACATCTGCACTTATCATCTCTGAAAAGCTTATAGGCAACATCAGAAGAGACGTTCACAGAAGTAAATCACGCTCCAGGCGTTCAGGACAATTTACCCGCGCGGAACATGCCAGTAAGCATCGGTAATGCACACCATTTGAGGTTAATATGTCGTATATACCCGCTAAGAGCAAATGGATCTTAGTATGAGAAAAAAAAGAGAAAAGTTGAAAAGATTTAGCTTCAAAGAGAAGTTGGTTGATCATACACGCAGAACTGACATTAATAACTATAGCCTCGCTAGAACTGTTAATTATCCTACACAACAATAAAATAAGCGGCTTAAAATTAAGTGTTCAACATAATAAAGACGTATTATTATTATTATTATTATTATTATTATTATTACATTTGAGCCGGCAGTTCACTAACCTAATATTGGTTCAGCACAGAATTGCACCAAAGCACGCAAGCACACCACGACAGAGCATCCTCCGCGAGTATTTATCCGTTGCTCTACTGGAAGAAATATGTCACTGAAAAACAAGACAAACCTGCAATGTGGTTTACTCACATTCTTCAATTTCTTTCCCGCCGTTAAAACCCCAGCCAGCGCATTATGAAGCCGAGTGTGTAAGTACACATCCGTCCACGAGTGCCAACTAAACGCACTTACTATGATACATCAGCTCCTCTCCTCCTCAGAGCCCAGCGGAGTCTCCCGGAGATGCTCTACCCGAACAGATCATCCGAGCGGAACAGACCTTTCTTCGGGTGTCACAGCAGTTAGGATATAATGGACCGAATCTTTTAACGGGACTTACTGCCAAATATCTAAGCAGGTAATAAGGCGGTCCAGGGTGGTGTGGGGTAGGAGCTGTAGCGCGATTCCGTCCCGTGCGCCACCCAGTCTCGCTCCTAGTGGCACCAGGTGCGCGCCTCCCACGTCTGAGCTGAAGGGCTTGGAGCGGGGTTGCGGCGTGAGAGTGGGTATCATCACCGAAACATGACTGAAACATGACCGAAACATGACTGAAACGTGACTTAAAGACAATCCTAGACGTATTGACTTATCTTTAACTCCCCTGATGCAACGGATTTCATCCCATAACTGTTAATATCCCATTTATTGTTGTTGACAGTAGATGATTGATGATAGTTTAAAACAGTTTTAATCTAATTTCTATTCAAACAATTCGAGTAAGATTACGTAGTGCCCTCCTGTCCACTTTATCACACAATATGATCAAATGATTCACAAAACCCACACATGTACCATGCTTAATAAATGATTTTTGACTCCTTAATAAAATCACATCGATCCATCATGGGAGGAGTACGTCTTACTTTTTCAAAATGATGAGACCACCGCTCCACCCCTATCCCGCCACAAAATCACTGCCCAGGATCAATGTGTGCGTGGACGCCGGGGCAGCACGAGAGTCTCTTCAGCCTCTCACTAAAGTGTCTTGATCAATAACGTGGGCTTATTGACGTGCACCGTGTCCCCGTGGCGCACACTGTCTACACTGACACACACTGCAGGGTGGGGGGTGTGAAGGGTTTGGACATTCTGGCAACGTGGTTATGTGCGTCTGTGCGGTGTGACCAGGTCTGCTTTGCATATAGCGACACATATAGCGACAGAATGCATGAATGGTAGTAGATTGCATGAGAAATGGGTCTTCCTGTCTATTCACACTAACCCACATCTCACAGTTCCAGCAGGGACAAACGCTAGCAGGGACAGGCAATTGTTTATTTAGGGAACCACAACAGAAACGAAATAAATAGATTAAACGTATAACCAAACGTATTACTGGTTTCTTTATAGGCTAGTTAGGCAATGCATTTTGAACACTGAAGAAATTAGAGTGTCAAATGAATGAATCTGCAGATTTCAGGAGATCAGTCAACAGTTACTAAAGATGTAATGCTATGTCCAATATGAAGGAGGTGTAATCCACTAGATGGCACAAGCTAACAAGTCTGTTGTCAAACACATCCTTCTGGGGGAAAAATATACTGCAACTGGAGGCACGTGGCGCTGGTAGTCTAGGTGTGAGTTTTGAGCTCGTTTTGTGGTGTTATTGAGATAATTATGACAGCACTTTGTATCACAGTCCAATCTAGAGAGTGCGTAGCAATTTAGCTCCCTTCTATAAATGAATTCAAACTTTGATCCGCTTCAATTTTTCGTTATCCACACATAAGCCTTAATTATAGCAAGTGGGATTTAAGAAAATCTTCTCCTTTTAAAATAGTCAATGGAAAAAGCGATAATTAAAGGGGAAGTAAATTGAATTCCTGATAGGATTAGCTGGTGAGGAATGGAGCATGCCTTTGCTCTGGATGCTCGGGTGGAACACAGCCGACCCTCCAGAAAAGGCCACAAGCCCACAGAGATAATCACTCCTTAGGTTTTGTTGTCTGATTATTGTAGTGGTTATTTCAGTGGGCGAACACAATACAGTATGGTTACTCTGCTCTCAAATAACCATTCTGACACCTGCAGTGAAATTATTCTACAGCATGGTGAGCTAAAGCATCAGTAATTAGGTCTGGAGTAATTCGGACTTCTTCTCTGAATCCCAGTTCATGCTTTACTGAGATCACGACTTTTGGAATTCAGGTCGAACTTGACGTGAACTCACGTCTGCTTTGCTTTCACGTTGACGTGAACTCCCGTCTGCTTTGCGTTCACGTTGCAACTGCTAATGACTCAGAGACCGAAACATTTAACCTCAGACGGTCGGTCTTTTAGCCAAGAAAAGCAGATGCTCTGAACCATGAAATGGAGCGAGTTGTACTCCGGTTAATGTTGAGTTATCTCACTCTGAACCAGGATAAATCAATTAGAGTCATCTCCATTTTATTGATGCTAGGCAGGCGAGTCACCACGCACGTATCCTATTGATATTCAGGTCGCACGCACAGTGTTGATCATTAATACTAAAAATTCAATTTCTCTAAAATGGCAGTATAAGGGGGATTATGAACTTATTTTGCAGAACATTAAAATGTAATGAGACTGGTCAGTTTAATTTCAGTTTGGGAGACTTTCTTAATGAAGAACAACATGGCTCTTCAGCGTATAACTGTCATTTTTCATCAGTGGGTACATGGACAGGAGCTTTGATTTCAAATCAGGACTTCAGGATAGTGGTGAAGTCCAGATAAGCAGAATGGTGTCATGGTGGGGCTGAGTAGCACCTTAAGGTATATCTTCTCCTATGAATGCAGAAGGTGATGGGAGCAAGTCTAAACATTACCCAGACCAACTGCAGGCAGTGCAGATTTATCCTTGCATTACGGAGGAAGTATGCATTATCAAACCTTTTTATCAATGGCCACAGGCTTATTGCAAATAACGACTGATATTTCCTTTCTGTTTCTAATCGTGTTTGAGACTGTGGCTGGCTGGAGTCTGTAACGCTTTCAGTTTTGACAGATGAAGCTGAGTAAACTGAATGACATTTAGCTCTCTATAACTCCAATCCCGACTGTGCATTGATATTGAGATTACAGGATTATGGTTCTCTCTATTAAGTTAGACATTTTGACGTATGTTTTAAAAAATTTGCTTTCTAAGACACCAAACACATAGAGAACATCAATATCTTGATGAAGGGGTCGAACTTTTAATTATGAATGTTACTTCCTAACTACAATATAACTCAGTTAACGTTTTAAATCAACTATTAGGAAACTGCTGTTCAAATTATAACCCCTTCATCTAAAACATCAATTTAAAGTAAATAGCTCATGAATATGTTTTTAAAGTGTCTTGCTGAATTTGCACACGACATATACATTGATCAGTGTTCAACATTACTCTGGCTACATTTGAATTGTTCTTATGCCAGTATTCTAAATGTCAGCATTTTAAGGAACCCAATGGCAAATGGCATTTTTCTGATGAGGACATTTCTCTGCAATCAAAGAAGCCATGCTGTTTAGGCCTAAATGTTAAACACCTCTCTTGTTTTCACTGCTGAGCTTCACGCAGGTGCAAGGTAACACCCCGTGGTAAGAAGAATCTCAGTTAAGTCTCTCCTGTTACCACTTTTCACAGAGGGGTTAGCCTTGAGGGAGCCTGTGCTCTGTTAACGCTCCCCCTAATTAAGACACTTCTTTTGGGGTACGCCTAAGTCATGCAGCATGATAAATCTGCAAAGCTAGCATCCCCGAAATGTGTGCGCAGTGTACAGCGATGCGGAAATCTGCAGTGGAAAACAATAAAGAGAGCAGAGTTAAAGCTCTATCTGTCCCCGGACAGAAGACATAACCCCCCCCCCCCTTTATGGGCTGCGCCTCAATGCAGAAAATTAGTTCCTGAAAAAGTCATTAGCAAGTTGCCCGCTTTATAGGGTGACATGAACCCCTGTGCACCATATTACCTGCTTCCTCCAGGAAGCTTTTTATTGGCATAGGCCCAAATGGGCCTAAACCCAGGCGAGGGGGATTTCTCAACATGAGCTAGGGAAACTGCCACTGGTACACCTGTCTGGTTGAAACTCCTTTTCTGCTACTATTCAGTTTACAAGAGAAGATCTCACTGATAGGAGAGCACAGGAAGATGGAGGGGAAATAGGCATTAATGTGAAGTGTTCAGGCCTTATTGTGGAAGGACAGCTTAGCATTAGGCATACAAAGGTTAAAAAATGTTAAAAACCTGGGAACACCAAGGCCATTACAGAGGGCTTGAGTCATTTGATCATAAATGCAGTAATATTAAGTAATGGGAGGTGTTCAGAACATTATGCAGACTCACCAGGCAGTATCCAGTACCATCTCCCAGATACGATACCGTTTAAAGTGTGTTAACACTCGCATGGGCACACCGTGGAATCTTCCACTGCAGGATTTTCATGAAAGAAATACTGAAAGCTCACCCGTCGTCAGTGTCTAAAGGCTGTGAAAACTGCAAAGCTCTAAGTACCATCTCCTCCTGTGTCTGGAGAAAGTTGTGTTTGCCAGTGAGCCTTCAGGGGATCTTATGGTAAACATGCACTTTTCAGCTGAGTGATTTAGCCTGCTTGGTAGCACATATCTTTGCTTGCAGCTCACATGTGTATGACATAATGTAGGTACTAAAGACTTTATGACTTTTTGCCAATGTAATAAGGTCTGAGCTCGTGCTTTTTCACAGATAGCAATTTTACAACCACACTGTCACACTTGTAGTACTTCTTGAAATTTAAATAACAATAGCCTGGAGCACTTAGGGAAGTGCTCGGAGTGTGTTTTTAAAACTGGGATTCTTTATCGAGATGTGTCGGAACTCACGCTTGAGAGGTTACACAAAAATAAGCGGCCAGCATCAAAGCTTCTGTAATATGACTTGGCATAGTTTTCCAGAGAGTCAGTGTGATCCCGACCCAGATAGCGTCTCTCAGATGAGTGCTTTGATGTTCGCTACTTCACTTTCTCTTTTTTTTTAATGCCGAACGTGTTAAATCTTAATGAGTGCTTTTGTTTTCTGTCATCTCTGCTGATCGTTTCCTTCCCGAATAAACATGTTTGAGGAGGAAGCGTTAGTCAAGCCTCTCTGTCTGCGGTATCTCTGATCAGTTCTTACCAAACGTGTGAGTGACAGCACCACCATCAGACCAATTATATCTCATTGGAGATGTGGAACTGATGAAAAGGAATTTCTTCTTATTAGCTTCAGGGTGCAGGGTGTGGCATTCTGCAAATGGTGAGATCTCTGCGAGACAAGGATCAAATCCTTACAAGGGCACATGGGTAGGCAAAGGTAAAGGGTGTTTTCGATTCATTACCATAAGGCATCAGCAACACTACTAGATTCAGAGATTAAAGACCTGGGCCCAAGAAGAAGCAGAAAAGATGATGAGATCTATGCTGAATAAATCCATGTCGCTCCAGTAAGTACCATGATGACTTTTGCCGATTGGTGGAGATTTTTTTGGGGGGTGGGGTGGGAGGTAAAACGGGAGGGGGGTGGTGTCAGTTTGTGTATGAAACAGGAGAAGGAGGAGTGTTGAGTGAGAAACGAGTGTCCCCCCCTCTCGCCGTCGCCCCTTCAGAGCGGCTTGGTGATCTTCATTTCCTTGCTTGCTGTAGCACGACTCATCACGCCAGGCTGTTCCATACGCTGCCTCCAAAGGCGAGTTCCCCGGGCGTCACACAAGCCCAGGCCCATGCGGGCTGGAAAAGGAAGCGTTAACAAGGCCACGCGACGCGCCCCCATGCGTTAGCGCTAACGCTGCTAGTACGGTCTGGAGACGCAGCAGGAAGCCGCACCCTTCTCTCACACAGAGTGTTTGTTTGTTTTTTATTTATTTATTTATTTTTGTTCCCAAGTAAGATAGACCAAGATCACGAGCATCACTTGCTCTCTTAATAAGAGCTCCTGTCTCCTTAGTTACGTGAAACTAGCAAATAGCTCGACTCGTGGTTGTTTCGTTTTGGAAAGATAAGAAGCGAACTAATGCATTACAGTAGACTCCTGACAGTTGAAATGTAGTAATTTGTGAGTCATTTCCCCAGTGAGCAGCCAATACTCTATTACGGTGGCAGACAGCGGGAAAACAAGCAAGCAATATTTTGGATGGGTAAGACAGAGCCTCATTAAAAAGCCATTGTGCATATGCATTGAAGGCTTGTGAACCTTTGTAATTGGTCACCAGGGAGCATTCCCATAGGGGTCATCATGGGGGATTCAATTCCCCAACACCATTATTGTGAGTGACACAAAAATAATCATCTGTCCTCTTTTACAGCAGCCAAAGATGAAAACCTTTGGCCCTCACCCATGGAGCAAGACGACATTTCCAATATGAACTTGATGATCCCTCTGAACGTCTGCCCTGACAGTGGCTGTCCCAAACGTCTACTGTCCAAGGAAATCCTGTGATGGAGGAGACATCATCTTCTGCCATCACAGTAAACTGATTAAAAATGTCATCCTTAATAATAAGCCAAAATAATAATCCAACAATAATATTTGTTCTATTCAATCACAAGGGACTACAAGCTTTTAATTACCCACACAAGACATAATATAGGCCATTTCATCTGAATGCCTGTGGCCTTTGGGACAAACTATGGCTGTCAGACTTATCAGAGAATACAAGAAGTAGGAGATGAGGTAAACATCCACACTAAGACACCTTGGCACTCCGCACTGATCTTTACATGGACATTACTTACTTGTAAGTTCATCAGCTAAAACAAACAAGCTTTGCATTTTCACAATTCAACAAGCTTGGAAAGAGACTGCCCCATGCACATTTTACAACTGGCAAACTCATCTCAGACGTGTTTATCCTCAGAGCTCCTGCACCTAATGCTGCTGTTTGTTTTTAGAAATTGCTATTAGAAGTGCGCTGTCTGACATCAGGCCCAGTCGCAGGTCGATATGAACTCACCACACACACACGCCATAAACTCCCCTTTCTGCTGCGCCCATCCTGTGAGCATCTGTCTCATGCCAAACACCCCAGACTTCATATCCATGCTTCTCGTCCTGCACGGGTGTCTCCCGTGGCAGCACGAGGGGACAGCAGCAGCAAGGAGACGGCGACACTAGAGGACGGCAACACTAGAGGACGGCGTCACTAGAGGACGGCGACACTAGAGGACGGCGTCACTAGAGGACGGCTACACTAGAGGACGACGACACTAGAGGACGGCGACACTAGAGGACGGCGTCACTAGAGGACGGCGACACTAGAGGACGGCGACACTAGAGGACGACGACACTAGAGGACGGCGTCACTAGAGGACGGCGTCTCCCTGCACGCCGGTTAAGGGCGGGGCCTAATGAGCCGAGATCAGGTTCCCCCACTGCCACGCCATTAAGTGCTAAATGTTGAGAATTGCATTAGCGTCGGCCGTTGCGATAAGGAGCTGATAAGGTAGAGACCCGCTTCCTCTCCTCCTACCCCACCCTCCTGCTGTCTCCTGGCTGGCTGGCTTGGAGCGTCTTTCTGCGGATGAATTATTCATCTGTCCAAATCATCAGCTGCCAAAGATGAAGAAGCCCTAACCACCCCTCGAGTGTATTGATTTCTAGACCATTCACATGATGGGGGCAAAGTAATGGGGGCCACACAACAGGGGCTGAAAACCGAGAGGGGCAGATAAGGCCGTTGTAGTTTTGGAAAGCCTTTTTCTCCCCCCTTTTTTTGACACCTATATCTTGCTGTCAAGGACAGGGATGAACAAGTAAAGGTAAGAAAGTGATCAAGAGAAAGAGAGAGAGAGAGAGAGTAAGAGAGAGAGAGGTACATGAGAGGGTTAGATTCAGTATTTGGGCCATTGTTTAACTGACAAAGACTTTTAGTGAAGACAAATGTGTTTGCCATGGTTATCGAAGACAGCATCAAAAACGTGTTCCACTTCCGTGTGGAAACATTTTCAAATATCACACTTCATAATACATATTTGTGCGCTGAAAATATTTGCACACACAAGCCATAATAAACTAATCCGAGGCCTTTATTGGACTCATGACTGATTTGTGATCTAAAAACTAAATTAAATCTAAAAGCGGGTTTTGGAAATTTAGGAGTCAGCAAATATGATAGTGGCCATTTTAAAGCATTTTCACAGCTATTAAAATACCACATGAAACAGGATCATTCCATTTAAGACCACAGGAAACTCTCAGGGTATAGTAGCATATATCATGCTGTCATGGGTGTACGACCTCTCATATAAACTTTTTAGCTCACTGTAGTGTATGCCTTTGTTTTGTCATGAAAAGCTGGATGTAAAGATGAATGTGCATTTATAAATAAATATATAAATAGATACATTTAAGTAATTACCATAAAATTAACAAAAGAAATTGGAGGGGAAATAGCAATGCTTAATTAGCCTGAAGCATGCATATACAATTATATACAAGGAACAATATCACAGATAGTAATGCCACATATAATGACTGAAATGAAAAGTCAATTTGATCTGCCATAGCTGTTGGATGTTTCATTAAGTCATGTAGTGTAGGACTAACACTGGTTTCAATGGGCTATGATAATATGTTCAAATGTGTGCAGGAAAATTGCAGTTGCCAAATTCAGAACGTGCTTTTTTCGCATTTGAGACTGTTAGTTACTGTAGTGGAGTACAGTGGGGCTGATATACTGCAATCTGTTCAAGTCAAAGTCAAATTTATTTATATAGCGCTTTTCACAACACACTTTGTCACAAAGCAGCTTTACAATCCTATGGGTCCAGTCACTGTTATCAAGGTAAGCACCCACTGGGTCCAGTGTTCTGATGACCCCACTGGAGCCAGTGTTCTGATAACTCCACTGGAGCCAGTGTTCTGATAACTCCACTGGAGCCAGTGTTCTGATGACCCCACTGGGGCCAGTGTTCTGATAACTCCACTGGAGCCAGTGTTCTGATAACTCCACTGGGCCAGTGTTCTGATGACTCCACTGGAGCCAGTGTTCTGATGACCCCACTGGAGCCAGTGTTCTGATAACTTCACTGGGGCCAGTGTTCTGATGACTCCACTGGGGCCAGTGTTCTGATAACTCCACTGGAGCCAGTGTTCTGATAACTCCACTGGGCCAGTGTTCTGATAACTCCACTGGAGCCAGTGTTCTGATAACTCCACTGGAGCCAGTGTTCTGATGACCCCACTGGGGCCAGTGTTCTGATAACTCCACTGGAGCCAGTGTTCTGATAACTCCACTGGGCCAGTGTTCTGATAACTCCACTGGAGCCAGTGTTCTGATGACCCCACTGGAGCCAGTGTTCTGATAACTCCACTGGAGCCAGTGTTCTGATGACCCCACTGGGGCCAGTGTTCTGATAACTCCACTGGGCCAGTGTTCTGATAACTCCACTGGAGCCAGTGTTCTGATAACTCCACTGGAGCCAGTGTTCTGATGACCCCACTGGGGCCAGTGTTCTGATAACTCCACTGGGCAAGTGTTCTGATAACTCCACTGGAGCCAATGTTCTGATAACTCCACTGGAGCCAGTGTTCTGATGACCCCACTGGAGCCAGTGTTCTGATAACTCCACTGGGCCAGTTTTCTGATAACTCCACTGGAGCCAGTGTTCTGATAACTCCACTGGAGCCAGTGTTCTGATGACCCCACTGGAGCCAGTGTTCTGATAACTCCACTGGGCCAGTGTTCTGATAACTCCACTGGAGCCAGTGTTCTGATGACCCCACTGGAGCCAGTGTTCTGATAACTCCACTGGAGCCAGTGTTCTGATAACTCCACTGGGCCAGTGTTCTGATGCACGATGCCCTGGTGGCTGCAGAGAGTAGCACACTGGAGATCTAGGAGTTCTTAACCAGACTATCCCTCCCTTCTAAAAAACAAGTATGTGCATGCACCCAAATTTCAAGTGATTTGAATTTGGAAGAGATTTGACATTATCTCAATGATAATGGCAGAATGATGACTCTTAAAATGTGCTTTCTGCTGAGGCCTTACTTTTAAAACAGAGTGCATAGAAAGTGCAAAATGATATTAAAAATGATGACAATAACCTTACATCAACCCCAGCCAGAGGCGTCTAAATTGCATTTAGAACTCTGTGTACTCAGAGTATCACTTAATATCTAAGAAATTGTTTAGGATAAACGGGACTCCACACATAAATTCCATCACTGAAGTCCTGAGGATAGGTAAGTAGGAAAGTGTTTTAGCCATGACATATTTGTTATGTAATTGCTGAATATTTTAGAATGATATTGAGGATCGGGGATGCCAGCATGTCTCTGCACTAAACTCAGACTTATCTGAGTCAGTTTCATTATAATCTAAAACTCTACTTAGTCAGCCCTAAGTGTCAGTTATTGATCAAAGGCATTTTAGTAATTCGTTTTGTACAATACATTCTACTTTTGAATTTTGAGGAGTAATTTCCCTTTAGATTGAAGAACAATCCATTCCTTCACAGCTTCAAAGAAAGAAAAAAACACCCTAGTCATTTTGCTGATTTCGTGTCCTCATTTCATGATTGGTAGTGGCTGAATGCCAAGACAGAATTGCATATGATAATTCAAGCTCATTTTCAATGCAGTGAGAATGAACTTGAATTATCACATACATACAAAGGTAAGCTGCATGCTCCTGATTTTGGAGACCTTTGTATTTACACCTGAAAAGTTTTAAATGCTTGAAGGAGTCTTACATCCAACAATGCAAATGTAACTAGCAACGAACACAAGCCAACAGGGACCAGTTGGAAGGATGTCACTGGCATAATTCTAAGAGTCTCTTTGCCTGGTCCCCATCTGTTATTAGCAGCCCTAGCTTGTTCTGGGTGAAGTATTTCTTCAAGACTGGCGGGCTTACAAATATGACCCAAAAACAGGGGCTAGTGGGAGAAAAAGCAAACATGTCTGTTTTTCCACGACTGAGCGGTTGGGGGGCAGAGGAGGGAGGAGGTGCCTCTCTGCACGGGCCAGTGCCCGAGCCGGGCGCAGCGTAGCCAGGCTAAGGCGGTTAGTGCTCCTGGGAGCACCAGTGATGCGGGGAGACTCCGGCCTTTGGATGAGCCACCCCACTGGCCAGCAGACACCCCGATCAGCCTGCCTCCTGCCAGCACTCTCAATAACAGATAAGAGCCTATCTCTACCAACCAGATACACACACAATTTAACATACATGGTGGCAGGGCAGAAAAAAAAAGAGTTTCTCCCTCTTTTTAAAATCCGTCTCTCTTCTCTTCCTGTCGATCAATGTCTGATAATATATTGAGGGATAGTATTAGTGTTTTTCATGTAATATTGTCTTAGGTAATATGTCTTGTGCTATGATAATGGAATTCAATGCTTGTTCATGTGATTATTATTTGAATAATGCTATACAATAGCACAGATGACTAAGTCAGAAATATTTGAGAATGTTTAAATGCATTCATTCTATTTACTTAGAGTTACTACATTTATTTCTTTAAAGCTTTGTATTATATTAACAAATATACAAACAGTGGCCAACATATTATTGAATTTCTTTACAGTATATCAAAGAGAGGTGCTACAGTTAAAAACAACCACATGTCAAAAAAGGCTAAAATAAATACTGCTATGTGTTGAAATGAGCTTAACTACTGTATTAAACTCTTTGACATAACTCTAACTATGTCCAAACCAACTGTCCTTGATTCATTGTTTTGTGACTCCTGCTACACAGCCTGACTGATCTTCTGTGCAATGCTGGTTTTATCAACATCCAGTGATTGCCACGATGGCAGACCAGTATCTGCCACACCGAGGAGCCGGTGTTGACTGAAGAATGCTCATTCTGAGGAGGACAAAGACAAATACAACACAGGTTTATTTACACATGAAGGAACAGGAGCTTAGACATACCCTAAAGCCCAAGATGTGATTGCATCTGTTTCTTAAGTCTGTCTTAAGATAAGTTCTCCTATAATCTTAAGCCTACAAGAGCTTGTTTTTGAAAAAAACAACATCTTGGTCATTCCATAAGAAACCGCTCTTGGCTCCCTTACAAAGAAGAGGAGTACGTTGACTGGTGGTGAGAAGAGAGCCTCTCAAATGTGGAAAATACAGTTTAATAATAGGAGGCAGACGTACAATGTCGGCAATCCAAAATAACAGCAACAACAATAATATTAACAATAATAATAATAATAATCAGGAAACAGGGAGGGACAAAGATCCCCAAGGAACCAACAGACAGATCCAATAGTGTAAATCCAGAAAGGAAAAACACACAAAACCAAACAAGGATCTAGTGAGCTTACAAAGCGATAATGAGTCCATAAATAAGGCTTAGCGTCAGAAAAAAACACGTGAGACTTCACAGGGGACATGAAAGCCTACAGAGACTTAGGTACACAGTGGACTTTGGGAACAGGTGACAGTAATTAATAAAGAAGTGAGCTAGACTGGGTGAAGCTAACAGTGGGTATGGTCCAGGAGAATACTGGGGATTGAAATCTCAGTCAATGGGTAAAGGAGAGACAACCGTGAAGCAGGTGTGCTTGGAAAAGAATGCTTGCAGCTGTTTTCTGTACACCAGATCAGGCAATTGTCTTGATAAGCTGTTCTATCAATGAGGAGAAACAGTGAGCCTTTCTTCCTAATGAGGATATTATTTTATACAGCCATGTTCTTTTTCAGCTGTTTCCGGTTACATGGGCTAATTGAATGTAGGCACAAATTAGTGGAGACCAAACCAGGAGGCCAGGACTGATGGGTAAAAAACCCAAAACATAAAAACCCTGATTAACAGATACTTAACTGAGCAAAAAAAAAAATACATGGCAAATCCCATTTAGTAGTTTGATGGGAAATTAGCATGGAGGTTTCAAAATACATCAGGGACTCCTGCTCTGCTGAGCTGGAATGATTCATTAAATATTCAGATTTTTAATATTGTTATTATGCTGCTTCCATGAAATTTAATTAGCTCTCTTTTTGTAAACACGTGTTCTTTCGGTCAGACTTCTTCAGCACATGGACAGCTCTGTATGTGATGGCCATGAATTAGAGTCCAGGAAGAGGAACGCTACCTGCAAGCCTGTTGCAACCTGATGGATAAATGAAGACAATATGTTGTCAGTCTTTTCATCTGAGAACAGAAAATAAGAGATGTGAAACAGCAAAAAGGCTTGTCTAAAAAACCTCCCATGAGAACATGCCCTCCACTAATTACAGGATTTGAATTTCATCCAAATGAATCCCAAGTTTCAAGTTACACATGAATCAAACTATACATGAATCATTCAGAATTTCATAGTTGCATCACATTTATGGGTGATATTGGAAACAAAACAATATGGTTTATTGGATAGAGCTGTAGAACATTTTCTAAATTTTTATAGAATTTATAGAAGCTCACCATTTTAGTTGGTGCATGCAAGGTTTTTTAGAAAGTAAATATTTCTTCCAGATGTCCACTTCATAGATCAAATGGTTCCTAAAAGTTGGACTGGATGGACTGTTCGCCATAGAGGGTAGATTGGTCACCCAGGATGATGGACATGATGATGTGTACTTCACCACTCGTGGCGGACTTGAGCTCAACAGACAGCGGGGAGGCCGTGGACTTTGCCTCCCTTTCTTCCTCCAGAGACTTTAGCTCCACCTTAGACGGGTCTCCCGTCCCGCTGTGCCACAGGGCAGGAGTGTGAGGGGGCTGTTCCTTTGGTCTGTGCTTAGGGAGCCGTGCTATCGGAGGCAGATCCTGTCACAGCCACATTCCCACCATTCTCATGAACGTCGTGGTTCCATCTACCACGTGTTTGTTGTGTAGCCACACCCCCTTTTAAGCCTGCCTTCTATTCGTCTGTTTGTCCCCGTCGATTGTTTCTCCTTGTTAATATTAACATATATAAGTTTTCATTGTCGGTTCTCTCTGTATGTGTTCTCTACGTGTACAAAACTCTCTCGACTCCCCCTCCTTCACCACGCACACCTCACGTCATAACCACACTGCCTGGGAAGATGGCTGCTGCCTGACCAGCTGTTGATTCGTACACTGGCAACTACTGTTGGCTGCAGTGCTGCATCTTAAATATGTGCAAGATGTGGTAACAATTACAATAGTTTTGTCGTATTACACAGTGTAAATCTGCTGTTCATGGTGACTGTTTAGCAAAACTAGATAATAAAATTGATGATTACTTCATACAAACAATAGTTTAAAGTCATTATCTGCCATCTGGAAATGGCTTTCCGCTTGTGTTTTAGAATTAATTTGATCTTCTTGGATTTTGTGGAGGGTTGAATTGCATTGTGGCCTACACTCGCAATACATGTGTTTGTTTACTCTACAAAACTACTGTAGTTAGTTGTTGTGTAGTAGAGGTAAGTTTCAGTTCAAAATGCCAGAAGTTAAACAAAGCCTTTTGCCCAAACAAATAAGAAAGGAAACCCCAAGGGATTACACTCACCATGATATAAACATTTGGAGCACTGTTCAGAGAGGAGTTCGGGGACAAATATTAAAAATCCATCTGTTCTTAAAGGTAAGAAAATGAAGAATAACCATATCACTGACAAGTTTAGCAATTAAAGTGCAGATGGCAGATTCAGTAGTCCCTACCTGTTTGGAAAGGCACATATGCTGGTGGATAGCTTTTTCAATTAGTTGAAAGCACTTTAACGTTTAATTAGCACAGACTGTGATCAGCTGTGGTGTAATGTAACAGGAGTTCTAAAGACTGTTGCACACGATGAAGGAGAATTGTTCATTTTTCTTTTTAAGCTATAAAATCATATGAATGTAGGATGCATTTGAGAGGTAGAAAACAAACATGTACCTTGCAAAAAAAAACCACTTAATTGGAACCAATAAACCTTTCAAGCTGTGGCTCATGTGTGAGGATCTGAAAAAAACAGTATGTGTGTGTAGATCCGGTGTAAGAAAAAACATTGTGTAGAGTGCTGATTGTAAAGTGTCCTTGGGTATTATGGAAGGCACTATTTAACTGTGACAATAATAGAGCAATAACAGCCACTGAACATTTATAATGTTTATGACTGAAAAACACACACATACACACACAAAACACACACTTCATTATAATATTTACAATTATAGAGAAGTCTAGCAAATTCAAGATCTTCATATCTTCACCAAAATGTTTTTTGATTTCACTGGGTATGCTAAGAGTTTATAGTGTGTGTGTGTGTGCATGCAGGCTTAAAGAAAGCCCATTTTATTACCACCATCCCCAGCCTATGGGGTATTTTAATATAAAGAGGATCAGGCAGATATCCTCAATCATGCAAGAATGACCCAGTCTATCACGCATCACAGGGCTATTAGTTGTACAGTATGCAGCAGCATGCTTAACATGAAATAATACTCATAATGTCAACTGGTAAATCCCATTTTTAAAACCCAGAAAAGAAAAAAACAAGTGTGTAGTGGTGTTCTGTATGTTGTTTTTGGACGAGTGTGTGTGTGTGTGCGCGCGTGTGTGTGTGTGCGTGCGTGTGTGTGTGTGCGCGCGCGCGCGTGTGTGTGTGTGTCTGGCTTGGATGGATTGAAACTGGCTTTATGGAACGGTGTGTGGCTGGTGTTTAATGGAGCGTGATGAGCACTTCGTGTCATGCCCATCCGTCCCATCAGATAAGGCCTGAACCATGGCTAACAGCCAGTGTCACATTACTGTGCCATCATCTTCTCAAAGGACACACGCTTTTGCTGCCACCGCTCTCCTCTGAGTGGTGCAGCAGTCTGTGATTTGCTGAAAGTTTTAAAATTCATTTTAGCATTACAGTTGCATGTTCCCCCGCTTCATATGCACATGCTTACTTTCCTGAACTCAGTGTAGAGATATAAAAACAAAGATTGCTTGTTTGTATCAGAGACAACATGGTTTAAAAGGATGTGTTAATGACACTGGGCAGTGTGGGTGGGGTCCACAGACTCAACGTGGGTGATCTCTGATCCTTCACAAAATCACCTCTACTTCTCTTATTCCCCTTCCATTTCAAACCCAACGGACAAGCACTTCTCACAACACGGAGTGAAATTTCCTGTCAGGACACGAGGGGGAAGAGAAACTGATCTGATCCCTTTTGTGTGAAGGATACAGGAAAAGAGATAAAACAAGGGAGACAGAGAGCATGCGGGGGCACCCCCATAGCATAAGGAGACACTTAAAGTGATATCATCTTCCACTCTGGCTTTCACTATTTATTTATTTATTTGCTTGTTTATACACACCACTCGCCAGCCGTGTGTGACATTGTTGGAACCGGTCAACACCGACTGCTAGACGAGGGCCAGCGACTGCTCGAGTCGCCATTTTGTCCACCACATCGCTCAGCCACATTGTTGAATTGGTTCCATGCAGACAGGACCTTGCGGGACCCACACTACTCTTAGTCAGCACGTGGTGGTCGCAAGTCATTATGCTTTACATTTGTGTGCCACACAACAGTGTCCTGTATGAAAACCTTTACAGAGGCCTGACTCAGATTTGCACCATTTACTTATCGTAAACTGTAGAAGAAATCTAAAACAAAAGCAGAAACGTCAAGGAAGAATGGCTCTAAGGGAACGGAACAGTTCATCCAGTACAATATTATTACTTTACCAGGGCCATAATTGTCCTCTTATTGTGTACAAGGCATTGGGGATTTTCTTTCAGACATAAATATGTTTGGGGAGTTGTGGCATTAAAAACATGAGGAAGCATGAATGCTTCAGGATTATCTTTAGTAATGTGTTTATGGCACCAAATTTTAACACCAAATCAAGCATTAAAGGTTACAGTAAAATCTGGTATATATATTGGTGGCCAAATAGAGAATACACTGCTTTTAAATAAATAAATAATCCAATAATTCAACCTGTATTAGACCATAGAAATGTCAGATGTTTACCTGAGACTTTAGTAGAGATGGCTTTATCACTGATCTATATAATTTCTTACATAAAATTTAATATGTAGGTTGACAGCAGGTAGAATACAAATCAGTTTTTTTTTCTTTTCTAATAGGCCACTTAAAAATCAAAGCTTCATAAAAAGCCTCATGTTTTAAAGAAAAAGACATTCTCATTTTAATTTTTGCTTTTGAGCAGACCTATAATACAGCCACAAACATCACATCAGCAATCACAAAGAACAACTCCTCCCTGCTGGGATTATTGCATCACCCTTTTCATTTGCATATAATTATAGCTCCCAAACTTCCCATCACAACAGGGTAATGGAGGAGTCAATCAATGTGAGCTAGCATGAATAAATAAGTGGACATTAAAAAAAAAAACCCCAAAAAAAACAAAAAGATTTAACAATCCCAAACAAATGGTAGAGTGGCAGAATGTCAGTTATCACAACAGGTAGTTGAGTCAGGAAAACAGCCCGCAGCTGTCTATGTAAGCTCCACAAACTTTATCAATCTTAATAAATATCTGGAGATGCATTTCTAAGACATGATCAAGCCTGGACCTTATCCATGCCGTCCTCTTCAACAGCTCTTGCTCACGCGGTGCCAGGGTCTGCTTTGGATGCTCGACACGGCCGAGAGAGGGGAGCAGCGGCCCTAATTACTGGGCAGCGTTTCATAAGTCTGCCCGGCTGGCCAGAGACGAGACGGAGGAGCTGACTAACTGCGAGGAGAGCCATGGGCGACAGGGCACAGGGCCCCCGCGATGGCCCACGGCCCCGGGGCCGCAGATGGCAGGCTGACGGGAAGGGTGCACGTGTCAGGCCCAGGAAACCAAGCAGGTCTGATGCCACTGACAGCACCCTGTCTGCCAGTCAGTGTGGGCTCAGCTTCTCCAGAGAAAGAAAGAAAAGGAAATAGAGAGGAAAAGAGAAAGAGGATGGAGTTAGCCTCTTAAATGGCAAATTGTGAGTACTCAATTGTTTTATGTTTTTAAAGGGTACCCTCAGACTTTGCCCCTGAAATAGAGTATATGCTTCCTATCTTTATAAAAAAACATTTTAGCATATTTTCCAAATATTTGTTCAAGTGCCTAATTTACCTAATAGTTAAACTTCACATGCATATTAAAATCTTGTGACAGCAAATATATCCATACTTTAGGAAGACTAGACTTGATGAAATACCACAACTTATAATGAGGCTGAAACAAACCCTCCCACCCAAATCCAGCCATACAGCTGACACAAAATTAAATGAAGTGGAATATAATGATATACGCTTATAATGACGATGTCACAGGGAGCTACGCATTCAACCCCTCAGCTTCTTCTGACACAGACATTGCGATAAGGAGCACAGCAGCTGACAGCTCAGGTTCGATGGCTCCAAGACATCGTTACAGTGCTCGTCGAGGCCAGAGTAAGACGCTTCTCCGTCAGTAGTAGATAGCGACGGTGACGACAACATTCAAATCTTCTGTTCAGCGCAAACAAGATGTGCATGCACAGTTAATAATCTCTCTATTCTTCTATATTCAGTCTCTCTCTGTCTATCAGGACATGAAAGAGAACTTTTTAGTAAATGTCATTAGGACTCTACGCTATGACATTTAGCTTATGTCGAGTCAACCTGTGAAGAAAATGGATCAACATGTCCTGTTGTTAAATGACGTCTATTGAACTTGCACCCTGCAGTTGTGCCTCAGGAATGGCTCCGGTTTTTGTCATCCATTAAGGCCTTCTGTCACCGGATGACTTGATAGAAGGCAGCGTTCCTATTATTATCCACTTAATGTTGTTTTAAGTGGTTTGCCTCTTTGCCCCTTTGGCTTTAAGTCTGATGCCCGAGTTATCGACTGAGTTTAAACACACTGGGAAAGAGGAGATACAGTTACCCCTTTTATTGAAAGACTATATGACTGCTCGGCCGGCATCGTGCCAATCATCCAAATTATTCTCTGCCTGGAATCCATAATTTTTTTTTTTTTGTGGCGTTCTCCTTCCCGATACAGTCCCTGTCGGATATGCCACACCGGGCTGGTCTGCCTATTTGTGAGTCGGACGGCCAGTGTGTTCGCTTTCTTTCCTTCTCATTTAAAAGCAATCATGAGGCGCTGACCGCGGGTCGTTAAAACGGAGAAGTCCCGTTCCCCAACCGAGGACTTATTAGAGCATGTCCCTAATATCTGCAGGAGAGCAGTAATAAGTGGGCTATGACACCAGGAATGCACTAATCAGCGTGTCAGGGAGGGAAGCAGGGTGTGGAAAGGAATAAGAATAGAGACAACCGGAGGAGACCCAGGAGAAACATGGCACACCATAACAATTCCCAGGGAGAAATAAATAAATGAATGAATGCATTAAGCAATAAACAGTTTAATATTAAACTCATGTCAGGAAAAAAATCTATATATTATAGGCTATGGAAAATATGCTTCAGGAAATGTTAAAAGTTGTAGAACATTTTGGTGTTTTAAGTGCATCTCCTTGATCATCAAAGAAAATCATGAAGACCGCTCTGCAGTTGATTCACTGTGTAAAGTGAGTATTTTCTTGTGTATACAGTATATGCAAAGGCTGACATAATGCTAGTGGAGACATCTTGTGTTCACCGTAACACTTTATCATACTTTCAAAATTATTACTGAGGTTACTGAATGTTGTTAAATTAACTTTTAGGTCAAGAAGAAAGTCTAAACAACACATAGAATGTATGCTTGGGTGTGAAAGAAATGGTTGCTTCCTGTTGGGCACAGAAATGTGTGAGGTTATCTGTGCAGCGATGGATATTCATACCAGAGGTCATGAATTTTTCAGTCATTCCATTGCAGGTGAGCAATAAGAGGAAATCATGCAAATCTTAACGTCCCTGCAGCATATTGTGGTGGGAGCAGCTGGACAACAGAATCCTGAAGCATATGTACATGTGCTTGTAGGATCTGTGGTTGGAGGTGTGATTAGTGTTCCATGCTCAAGTTCTTCTGCCAGCACGTGTGTCTCGTTCACTCCCTTGTAGGACCTACTGTCTTTGTCCAAGGTGACGTGTAGCACTGATGGATGACTTATCTCCTTCACCCTTCTAGTGGCAGACAGCAAGGGCGAAAGCTTGAGCCCTAAACAAAGGTTCAGCCCTTAATGCACCAGATTTATTGTCTTTTGGAGCCAAGGCTCTGTCTGACATCAATCAGCTTTGCATGGTGTGATTGTTTAGACTGGGGCATTTCATGGACCAGAATCTCTCAGACAGCTGGATAACCTAAAATACAAAAAAAAAAACACTGACTAACACTAGACCTTAACTATATATTATCGCCTTCTGGCTGCATTTGATAACAAATGTATGCAGGAAATTTATAATGCTCAAAAAATAGCAAGCAATAAAACGCAAAGTCCAAAAACACAATGTTACAATACAGTAATCAGAACAGCAGAATCCATAGATGACAGGCAAAGGCAAAATAGTCCAAATCCAGAAATCAAGGACAAGAGAGTACAAAGCATGACTCAGACTGCCAGTATCACCGTGCAGTACTCTGTAACTGCCAAGAGTCCCAGAGTGACCTAAATATGCATGCCGGTAACTGAACACAGGTGCCAGTGGTTAGATGACTAGAAGGCAGAGGGTTGGAACATCGGGGGAGGAGTTGGCATGACCCTTACTGACAATGAGAGACCACATATGGGTGCTGATATGGATCAGGAAGAGTGGTGATGTACGTCAGGTGGGCTCCAGGCACCTTCATCATAGTGCCTAGAGGAGGAATACACAGGAGGAGTGCATATGTGAGACGAAAGCTGTCTACTGTGCATTCTCCTCCCTCAGGTTCTCAGTGTGTCCAAACGTACTGTACACATGTGATAACAAAGGAATAAAGGAGATTGGACTGCCCTCTCTCCTCTGAGTTCTTGTTCTAGATGAGACTCTCACGCTTTTTTACTTTTATAATAAAACTCTCTTTTAACCACATCTGAGTCCTCTTATAATTTCAGGAAATTTCCATGACAGTAAGAATCACATGAATTTTCCCTCAGTCATGATTTGGTTTCTGAAATTTGTTTCCTCAACTATTTGCTTCAGTTGTCTTTTCCCCTGTTGACAATATCTTGCTTTTTGCATTTGAACCTACACATTCTGTCTAACAAATGAGTTTGACTGAGCTGAATTCATTACAAGCAGGTTCTGAGATCCTCAAGTCAGAGTCTGGAGTCTCCTGAGCCTGAATTACCTCCCCAGAACATCATTAGCATTCTGCACACACAAACCAAATCATGATGCTGTGTGTACAGCTTTGTTATGTCCTCGTGTAGGTCTTCTTCAACCACTTCTATATTTGATGTTCATTTCTGAACACACGCACACACACAAACACACAAAGAAGCTTTAGAAAATTTTAGTAGACAAATTTTTGTCAAATCCATTCAATGTATTGTCACAAATGGAGTTTATCACAAATGAATTTGTGATACAGATTAAAAAAAATGACCATAAACACAATTGTTAGAGATCTGAAAGAACAATAGAGATTGTGTAAAGAGGAGCTTACATTACTGTTAGGGCAGCTAGTAAGGCTTTCTTACTCTTTGAGCACAATTCTGCCAAGGACACTCAAGGGACAACGGTTAACTTGGATGGATTTTTTAATGCAAGGGTAAACAGAGATTGAAATTAAAATTTGGCACAAGCCCCGCTGAATGTGGTAGAGAATTCCCACCAGGAAACGCTAGGATGAAAGGCTGGCCTGGTTGAGTAGGCAGGGGGTAACAGAGGCCACCCCAACCGCCAAGCAGTGCCAGGCATGGAGTTGTGTCAGAAGGGCAGCTGGCAA
This sequence comes from Brachyhypopomus gauderio, assembly GCF_052324685.1. Lineage (NCBI taxonomy): Eukaryota > Metazoa > Chordata > Actinopteri > Gymnotiformes > Hypopomidae > Brachyhypopomus > Brachyhypopomus gauderio. Next base: position 6,445,592 of record NC_135218.1, read on the forward strand.
ACAGAGCTAACAGGAGTCCCATGCTGGCACCCGGTGAATATGGTACTGATGGACACGTGTGTGCGAGTCTGTAAATATCTATTTAGTCCTGAATGACAAGACTTCAGTGGAACAGGACATGAAACCACAACTAAAGTGTACAAACTAGAAATATGCATTTTGTTCAGTTTTATGGCTTTTTCCATTGTTGACATTTTTTAGCACTCTGGGATAACTACAGTGACTTCACTCTATGAAAAAAAATGCATACGCAGTCTCTTGGCAACACAAACTTTCCGCATTTTCTGTCACTGTATGTCTTGCATGATAATCAAATTTACATTGGACAAACCAAGAGAAGTCTTGCTCCTCATTTAGTGGATCATATCTGGACCATCACCAGGTTTAGTGGGAAGACATTTTAATTAAAAAATTTCATTTGTATATATATATTGTGACGATCGGGGTGGAGCGAAGGACGAGACACAGAATCCCTGCAGAGACGTCTCTTTTAATTTGTCACACATAGATTGCGCAATAGCGCACGAGGAACATCTGACACTTACACAGAAACGTGTAGACTCTAGACAACATCGAGCACAGGACACTACGCGAGCGCACATTAAATAGACAAACCACATTAGCCCCACGTGATTACGAGACGAGTCACAGGTGATACTGATTATTCACACGACATGCCATAACCACGGATATCCATAGACGCAGACAAAGCACGTGGACTACGTATACACACGCCCAAAGGGGAGGGGCCGGGGTCCTCAACGTGACAGACGCCCCCTTCAAGGGCACTACCCGTCCCGGGGTGCTAACAGGACCGAGTGCCCCGAACCCACGACGATGGGCGGATCCGACGGGATCAGTCCTGCGTCTGGGAGGTGACTGCCCTTGGCGAAGCGTCCGTCACGAATCGCCTAGCACACCCTCCCTGGGAAGACCGGGGAAAAAACGTTAGACAAGTTGGACAGGACATTCACAAACATACACACAGGAACACACAGGAACACATAGAGGAACAAATGGGAAAAATGGGTTTGGAATACACACGGGAAGACTCACAAACACTGGGACATACAAACACGTAACAGGTGCTAGGCTTCGCGCCAGGAGGAGAGCGAGTAGGGGAGAGAGATCCGGTGCTGCTGGCGCTGTGTTGGGCAGTCCCCCTCCTACCTTCGCTGCGAACCCTCCACTGGGTGCAGAGCGGCGGGCGGACGCGCCCGGTGCAGCGCGGCTGTCGAACGCGCCCGGTGCAGCGCGGCTGTCGAACGCGCCCGGTGCAGCGCGGCTGTCGAACTCTCCCCCCAGCTGGCCGTATGGGATGTCCGTCTCGCCTCGCGACCGCCCTCCGAAGTCGACAGTGGGCGCGTCCACCTCGATCTCCTCCGCCTCCAACTCATGGACTGCTCTGGGCTGCCACCCCGGGAGCAGTCCATCCTCTCTCCTCCGGAGCGACCGGAGGATGAACTCCACTTCCCCTTTACCGTCCCAACAGAACACTCAGAGGGGGGCGGACTGCCCTCCTCCTCCGAGTACCTGTCGCTGTCCGTACACTCGGAAACGCCCGAGCGCACGGACAGAGGACGATCGTCCTCCTCATACCCCTCCTCCTCCTCCCCGTAGTCAGCGGGGTGTGCGGAGCGCTCCGACGGCGGGTAGTCCTCGTCGTCTTCCTCCTCCCCCTCCTCTACTACGGAAGAGGGACCTACGGGCGGAGGGAGGTAGTCCTCTTCCTCAGACTCCTCCTCCTCCTCTTCCCCGTAGTCAATGGTGGACGCGTCGTCCAGCGAGGGGGGGTAGGCTTCCTCCCCTTCCCCACCGTAGTTCACGGTGGAGGCATCGCATAGCGACGGAGGGTATGCCTCCTCCTCTTCATCCTGCTCCTCCTCCTCGGAGTCCCCCTCCCCAAACTCCGCCTCCGGGGTCGAGTCCGCGACGCAGATCACACCGGGACCTCCCTCCGTCGGCGAGAGGGCGCGGGATGGAGGGGAGTGTCGCTCCCTCCAAATCCTGACCGCGCCCTGGCGAAAGAGCTCCGCCAGCTCGGGGTCTCTTTCCTCGATCTTCTGGGCTGAGGTCAGCTGGAGGGCGCATACCGGGTCCGACATCAGCTGTTCCCGAGTCGGTGAGGTTATGCGGCGCAGGGGAGAGGAAGAAGAGCGGTGGTGCCTCTTGCTGGTGCGTAACGCCTTCTTAGGCCGGGTGGCGTATCCTGGCATCTTCGGGTGTCTCTGGTCGGCTCGTCGTTCTGTGACGATCGGGGTGGAGCGAAGGACGAGAAACAGAATCCTTGCAGAGACGTCACTTTTAATTTGTCACACATAGATTGTGCAATAGCGCACGAGGAACATCTGACACACAGAAACGTACGTAGACTCTAGACAACGACGAGCACAGGACACTGCGCGAGCGCACATTAAATAGACAAACCACATTAGCCCCACGTGATTATGAGACGAGTAACAGGTGATACTGATTATTCACACGACATGCCATAATCACGGATATCCATAGACGCAGACAAAGCACGTGGACTACGTATACACACGCCCAAAGGGGAGGGGCCGGGGTCCTCAACGTGACATATATATATATATATATATGTAAGTGTTTATATATATATATATATATATATATGTCTGTGTGTGTGTTTATATATATATATATATATATATATATATATATAAAGTGTGTGTGTGTGTGTGTGTGTGTGTTGTGTGTGTGTGTTGTGCAAGCAAATCCTTCTAACTTTGTAGAATGAGGAAACAGGGAACTACGATACTACGATGTGCTTCTGAATCTGAAGGAGGAGGAACCAGTTTATCAGATAGCCTACTCTATGTAGTCAGAGGAGAAGACACAAGTTACACAGAGATTGAGTGCTGACCGAGGTACATCGCGTACCTTGTGCCAAACCGTGTTCCATTTTTCATTTTATTAGCAAATGAGTAACCTGCTAAGAGCTAAAAGCATTAGGAGATGTCAGAATGTACGGTGTGAAGGTGAGCTCCCTGAGGTCTTCCACCAGGTTAGCAGTACAATTAGCTGCTAACAGTTGCTATCACAAGCGTTGAAGATCATCACTCAGGCTGCATTAGGTAATGGTAATTAGTTGTAGCAGTAACACCTATTACTGGTTTTAGCTGATAATGTGATGCCTGGCTCCGCCCCTGCCTTGTCAATCCTGTTTGCTAAATGCCGTAAATGTCTCAGTGTTTTTCAGTTCCTCCTAGTTGTTGTAACCCCGGCCCTAATTAGCATTCCCAGGTGTTTCCTTTTGGTTTGATGACATCTCTGTGTATTTAAGACCTAGTGTTAGTGTATTCTGTGTTGATCATTACATGTAGGTGTAGAGTGTATGGTGTGTGTAAGACAGGCCTGTTTGTGCCTGTTTAGTTAAACTTTGTAATATATTAAAGCGTTTTCTCTCCAACTGACCTGACTTTGGCCTGCCTGTATGACCCAGATTTTGGATTGCCCTTCCTTGCTCTTCTGAGCATGTGTGTATGCCTCTTAACTCCATGATGCCATGGGCATTACAGATAAATTTACTCACATTGTTTTGAAGTGCCCCATGTTGTGGACAGCCTCCTTGTGATAAGGAGTGGTGTGATTGTGCCCGAGCTACCTTTACGCTCGGAGTTCTTCAGCACAGCCTGCGAGGCACATTGCTACCTTATAGCACTGCAGACTACTGGCACATTCCATTGTCTAAACATGTGTGAAGACTACAGTGCCGAACAGGAATTGTTGCGTGTTTGCTCCCACAGAGACGAAAGTGAACCATACAACACGGTCACATGAATGTATACTCCACAAATATTAGCACTTCTTATGAAGCCCCCAAAGTTCCGAAGACTGTTTCAGTTTTGAAAAAAAAGAAAGAGAAATGCTGTAAAGTTTTTAAGAATACTCTTATAGTTTTCATTTTGAAACAGGAGTTTAATGTGAGTGAGTCCACTTAATATGAGTGCACTACACATGGCTAAATTCCAGTAGCCCACAAAATAACTGATATTAATGTTTTCAGTATTTTGTGATGAACTCATTCTTGTCCAACATTGAAATACAACTTTAATGAGGTCCATTTTGCCCTTGAGCCTGTGAACTCAAACTCTGAAAAAAAGAAGAATGAAACAAATAAACACATTACTTATGCACTGCAGTTTGTTTCAGTATTAGAAAAAATACATATTAGATGGCCTTAATTTGAGACCAATTCAGAACATGAATCTAAAGCAAAAAAGTTTGCGTTAACTTACTCAAAAGCCTTGCACAGCATTCCAATTCCCTGGATACAAAGTCTCACCAAGGGATATGCCCCTTGCTTTCATGGTCTGTCAATAATGTACTTTACTATAGTAATATCAAAATAATACCTATGCTATGTAATTTGCTATTGATAATTAATATTGATCATTATCCTGACAATGGCCTCTGATAGGATATTTAGTTAACAAGCTTTAAAGCCATAGAGCCTGCTAATTTAACTAGCTAACTTAATGGTTCACAGATTATTAGCTGGATATTGGTTAGTGTATTTTCTCCTTTTAGAACAATGAGCAGTACAAAATATAGTTGCTTTTATATTATATGTAAAAAGTGCCCACATTGCATGAAGGAATGCAGTACACAAGAAGATAGCTCTGCTGGCATACTGGAATATTTGTCAGAAGTAGTATGTTATCCAGGGCAGCGCCCCCTCTGCTCGAACCAGGAGAGCATCATGGAGGGGTTGACTCCTCCCTCGGGTGTGTCTGTGACTCCTCCCTCAGGTGTGTCAGTGTGTCTGTGACTCCTCCCTCAGGTGTGTCTGTGACTCCTCCCTCAGGTGTGTCAGTGTGTCTGTGACTCCTCCCTCAGGTGTGTCTGTGACTCCTCCCTCAGGTGTGTCTGTGACTCCTCCCTCAGGTGTGTCAGTGTGTCTGTGACTCCTCCCTCAGGTGTGTCTGTGACTCCTCCCTCAGGTGTGTATGTATGGACATGTGTGTGTTCATCTGCCATTTGTCACACATGTCTCATGTCTTGCATGCATATGTGTTGCACTCTGTGTTTACTTAGGTTTTGTGCAGCTAAGCACTAAATGAATTATTATTAATAATAATAAAGTATTATTAATATAATACTACTAATAACATAATAAACAATCACAAAAGGCAATTTTGCCTTCTTACACAACTCCAAGTATTTTTGAAAGATTATTTGAAAGATTGTTTTATTATATAAAAATATTAATCAAATCAGCCATAAATCAATCTTTACAAATGCATTAACAGCATATGGCAGTAAGTGCAACACTTCCAAAATGTATTACAGTTCTAGGTCTGCTCTATTTTCACCATGAAAAAAAAATCAGATTTCAAATGTTTAACAATGCAGCATGTAGTTAAGTAAAATCCTTTAAAAATCATATTTAGCTGCCTGGAGACTGTCAAAACACAAGAGTAATCTTAAGATTTATCCAGAAACTGCAAACATTACCATGCCATACACATTTTAATACTTCCAAAATCAAGAATCATCATCATGCATTAACCATACAACCCACTGAAGAGCGTAGTTTTCAGAACCTGAGCTTTGTGTGACAGATTGTTAATTTCTAGTTCCAAAAAGAGTTTCTGGACAACCTCAAAGGTGCATCTGAACTTGGGAAGGAAAGGAGTCAAAGGCTTAACCCAAGCAACAATGCAATGGCAAGAGACACAAAGGTCTGTCAGAACCGTTGAACTTTCAATAATCACTTTAAAAGCTGCATGGAGGTCTATGGCTTCAGCTCCCTCAACTCTGGTTGCATAGATACCCAAGACACTCTTCAGTTCCATGCTGAATGCCGCCACATCAGAAACCTATAAGGGTAAAGGAAAAAGAACGTTCAAAACACAAATCATTCAAAGTACACAAATTTCCATTTAGAAGTTTTCAAACATATTTGTCCATACAGTATATCGACGAATTCGATAATTCGGCTCTTCATTCAAGTAGAGACACAGAGCTCTGAGGATCAGTCTTTTAACTTCAACGTTGTCTCTCTATTGATAGGAAGAGTGATCATCCATTAATTATCCACTAATCCAGGTCTGGGTTGTGAGGGCAGTAGCCTACGCAAGAATTCCCCCAGCTTCCCTCTCCCCAGCCTCTTCCAGCTCTTCTGGGGAGATACAGAGGCGTCCCCAAGACAACCAAGAGATATAATCTCCACCAGGGAGGCCTCCAGTGGGCATCCAGACCAGATGCCTGGAACACCTCACCAGGGAGGCCTCCAGGGGGAATCCAGACCAGATGCCTGGAACACCTCACCAGGGGGCAGCCAGACCAGATGCCTGGAACACCTCACCAGGGAGGCCTCCAGGGGGCATCGAGACCAGATGCCTGAACCACCTCAACTGGCTTCTCTCTACATAGGGCAGCAGCAGCTCCGAGTCTCTCCCGGATGAACGAACTCCTCACCCTACCTCTAATGGAGACCCCTACACCCTGCGGAGAAAATAATCAAAGTTTTGTTAAAAACACTATTGCACTTTGTTAAACTTAAAGCATTCTTAATTTAACTAGTCATAATCAGCATCCTGTTTTCTTTCATATTCCATATTCCCACTCCATATTACTTTCCTGTAAATCAAAGAAAGTAACATTTACTTTACATTTGTCCTCCCCATTCACAGCTAGTTTTCTCTTACCTACACCATATACACCTCACTACCCATTTCTGCATTCTCTCTCGTATTGTTCAAACTTCTATTTAAAAGTATTATTTAATTATATTTGAATGCTACTAGGAATACCTGTGTCATGGCCATCACAAATTGCAGTCCTTGGACTCCTCCTCTTTTGGCAAACACTTTCAGAATGCGAATCCAGCTTGGAAAAGAACAGTGACAGCAGAGGGACTGTTATAATACACTCAAACTCTGTGCTTGCTTACAAACTTTCACATGCAAAGAATTAACACAGTCATTTGAGAGTGTGGTGAATACACTTACCTTGAAACCTGTGCTTACCTCTTTTGTTCTAAAAAGAGCTGCCCATTTTGTTTTGAAGTCTGTGATAAGAGGTGATTCCTGGATAACTTCTTGCCTTCTCAAAGCAAAGGTCTTCTCCATTAGCACTTTCAAGGTCTGGTCATTGTTTCTTTTTAAATTCTGAAAGAAGGGAAACTCTTACTCGTTCAAGACTGTCAGCAGTTTTGCCACTTGGATTTCAAAGTTACCAAGTTTGAATGTCAGACTTCCCTTTCAGCCACTGCAACCAGTTACTGAGCGTTGCTGTTTCAAGCAAGGGTGCTTCCTGAGAGCTTTCATCACTTCTTCAAAGTCTGATTTTTTTGGATGAAGTACTACTTTTTTGTACTTCACGATTCCATCTGCAAGTCCATCTAAAATGGGGAGATTTCAGATGTGGGTCAGGTCTGAGTGATGATCCTTATTTTGAAGGGTATATTGGCTTGTAGAAAGTTTTGGTATCTTACGAGAACCAGGGCACAACAAACATACGAAGCCATGAAAAAGACTTCAAGCTGATTGACTTTTTGGAAGACTCAAGTGATGACTCAGAAGATGACCTTGATGTAGATGTGCGAGTTGACAATAAAAATATCAGAAGAGGAGCACACACTTTTGCAGGTTCAATTTTTTTCTAATTTAACACAATAAGGTATACAGTTAGTCACACTTCCAACACATCATCTTAATATTTTGAACACATGTATGCAAATGTCTTTTTGAAGTCACCATATGAATGGTACCTCCCATGTACTCTTCCAATGGATATGTATCAACTAAATAATCAAATTCAACAAAATTATTATCCCTTACAGTGATGAAAAGTATTTGAACACCCTGCAACTTTACAAGTTCTCCCACTTAGAAATCATAGAGAGGTCTGAAATTTTCATCTTAGGGGCAAGTCCACTGTGAGAAACATAATAAAAAAAATATAATCTGGAAATCACAATGTATGATTTTTAATTATTTGTGTGTTACTGCTGCAAATAAGTATTTGAACATCTGCCAATCAGCAAAAATTCTGGTGTCATAGACCTGTTAGTCCCCGTATAAAAAGTCCACCTCCACTCCACTTATTATTCTAAATTAGAAGAATCTATTGTTATAATCTATGTTAGCTGCATAAAGACACCTGTCCACCCCACACAATCAGTAAGACTCTAATAACATGACTAAGACCAAAGAGCTGTCCAAAGACACCAGAGACAAAATTGTAGACCTCCACAAGGCTGGGAAGGTCTAAGGAGCAATTACCAAGCAGCTTGGTGAAAAAAGATCAACTCATCAAAGATCAAGAGAAGATCTGTGTGGAGGAATGGGCCAAACTCCCCTGCTGCAGTGTGTGCATAATATGGTACCTCATGAACAGGACCAGTAAATTCTGGCGGTGTGGGGCATGTTAAAAACTGAAAATACAGGCTGCATTGCAGCACAAAGCCATCAGGGTGAGCTACTCACAGGCCTCCCGCTGCATCCAAGAGTTGGTCAATGATCCTGAAACACTGGGGCGTTGGAGGCTGAACGCAAGTGCCGAGTCTTGAATGATTTATTAATATATTGACACAATAAAAGGACAAACAAAACATTAAGCAACTAAACCAATTGACACTAAAGGCACAATCAAATACACAATAGAGGAGATGTAAAAGCTAGCATGGAAACCATAAAACAGCAGAATAACATACAGCATACAAATTAGTACTACTTAGAATCACCAACCGGACAAGAGACTGAACACAGGACTTAAATACACTGACTGAATCAAGGACCCAAACGAGACACACCTGAAAGTAATGAAGAGAGAGTGGAGCACAAGGGAGGGGTGTGAAGTTTCACTATAAGTTAAAGAGGAATGTTTCTGAAGCAATTTGTGTTTTGTGTAAACTTTGCTTCAAAGTGCATGGTTCATAACAGTACAGGTGGACCAAACAACCTGTGTTTTCTGGATAATGCGCCAGATAATGGTGTTTTGGTAGCAGTTTCACAAGAGAGAAACGTTGTTACTTCTGCCTCTGTTCAGAGATCTTGCTCTCAAGATAAGCAACAGATTCTTCACTGTGTATGGGAGAAACCACAAGCTCCTTCATATCTAAGAACACCAGCCATGCAGGCTCATCTGGTACCAAACTCCAGTTTCTCATTCAAGGATTACATGAGGTTTGTTGGTTTTATCAAACCTGTTGTAGGGAAATACAGCATTGACACATTACGTTTGCAAAGAAAAAAAAAAAAAAAACTAGCTTGTGGTGTGAAATAACAATGTGCTTTTAGTAAGAGCCTTGAACACTGTCATAATCATGAAGCTTATCTTAAGGCTTTGCAATGTTACTTTTAGCTGTAAGCAAATCTGGGCACAGTGCAAGATCTACTGGCATGATGCCTTCAAGAAGTTCATGCATGACTGGGGTAACAAGAGCAAACAATCTTTATTTGTTCTATCGAATACACTTGACCTAACCTCATTCGACTGGATGTCAGAGTCAAAGTCAAAGTCAACACATAGTTTTACAACACTTCTTGTCACAAAGCAGCTTTACAAGCGCATGGGTTCAGATTCCTAATGAGCAAGCCAGAGGCGACAGTAGCAAGGAAAAACTCCCTAAGAAACATTGGGAGGACCAAGACTCAAAAGGGAACCCATCCTCCACTGGGTGGCCCAGCATGTCTGAACTTTTCCCCAAACAAAATCGGCAGAAATACTCTCCAGAGAAGCGCCCCAAAACACCTGCAATGCCTTGTGCTCCCAAGTTATCTACCACCACAGCATGAATCGTGCCTTCCACTGACTGCCCAAGCAGAGGAACAAAAACACCATCTAGTTCTAGAGTTGAAAGGTCATGCTAATGATGATCCAACACTTTATCGTGTCCATAACATTTCACATCATCACTTTTGCACAATACAGATTGAGGACACTGCTGGGTGAAGGCCTGGGGATAAGTTGATCAAAATTCAGTACACTTAACAAACACAAAGCTTCTGTTTCCTCTGTGACGTACCAAGTGGATCACATATTTCAATGTCATCTAAATATAAAGTTTGTGAAATTTTTATTGCTTCATCCGAGAAAAAGCTGTTTCCTTTGAAGTGATCACCATTCTAACATGATGTGTAAAGCTGTTTGAAAACCAATACACTGTCCATGTTTTGTTCTGTTGAAGCTGTTGAAGGATTTATAATATTGGAACATACTGAAAAGACAGCCCCTCTTTTCCATCAAGAATATATTAACAGGTTCGACAACACTGAAATGATCATTATAAAATGTCTAGCATTGATATGCAGTCCTTGGGACCCCTTTCCCAATAGCTGTGTATAATGGGTTTAATGCACTTACACTAGCAATGATTTTAAGGACTGCCTTCTCTACCACAAAGATTTTGTTTCTCAAACACTTTGTGTAGCTTATTTTCAGAGAGAGGGGCAAAAGCGGAAGTTAACAGATAATGCAGCTCTTCTAGAAATTCATCTATAGATGTATGGCTCGAATATGAAGAAAATGCTCCAGTTTCAACAACATTGCAGCTAAATTCTCCACAAATCAACCAATCAATTTGTAACTTTTGTTTCTCAAATATTAGAAACATCATCCTGCCTCTATTCAAAGTCAATGTCACCCCTGATCTTTTTATGTTATTGCAACTACACCCAGTTTAAACTCACTTAATGAATTCGGGTGCATTCTGTTTTTTGTGGAACCTAAAGGTTCCATACATATTTGTATGAAAATCTGAAGCAGAAAACATGCAACAGTTTTATTTCTCTTTAGATGTGTATTTTCATAAGTAAATAATCCCTCTCAGAAGGTTTGCTTAATGAAAGTAATGTTAATGAAAGCAAGTAGACATATCTATCTATCTATCTATCTATCTATCTATCTATCTATCTATCTATCTATCTATCTATCTATCTATCTATCTATCTATCTATCTATCTATCGCACAGAAATTAAATCGAGTTGTTTCAAGGAAAGAAAGAACTTTAAGTTATGAGTACAAAAAAGTCAAGTATAATGAAAACCATGATGAGTTAAAGAAATGTCATTTATGTTTAGATGAAACACATAATAAAGATGAGTCATACTAGCATTATTTCATCATGTAAAACCAACAGCTACTGAAAACCCTTTTTCTGAGTTTAGCTAGAGGGTTGTGATTGTAAAAAGTGTACAGCATGTCGCATCCGAACAAAACAAACCTATCTGAAAAACAAGCCCAACCCTCAGAGCATCATTATTAGCTCTGTGTTCAGGCATTGTTAGACCGTGTTAAGGCATTATATTACAGAGATTATAGAAGGTAAACTCTATGTATCCTCTCTGGTCACACAGGATCTGTAAAGCAGCAACACACTGAGAAGCAGTGCAGCCAATGACTCGTGATCGGCTCATGATCGATACATTTTGGCATGTGAGAAGTAGAGATCTGAATGATGGTCAAATCAGTGCAAAAACAGCCATGTAGCGTATGGCGTCTGTAAAAATAAGCATCATCATGAAAGTAAAGCCATGATTAACATTTTATACATGTTTGAAATTCTGGCCGGACACATTTGTAGGTCCCCAAAAGAAGACATGTAGGAGAATAATGGATTAATTAAGCATTTGTAAAGCATTTGCTAAGTTGTAAAGAGATAGCTGCATCAAATGCAGTTTCACTGTAGAATTTAGGGGACTGAAATCGGTGGCATCCACCTTAAACATGCCTCTTGTTTCAAACTGGCTGGTTACATCCATCTCTGAAAAGTCATCTTCTCATCTCCCTAAAACACTTTGTCCCTGACAAAGTGCATTATGTTATGTATGCTTAGTTTGACTGGTGAAACAAGAATTCAGAAGTGCACAGGAGAGGTGTCGCCTTCTTTCTGTCTGTGGGGAATTCATTCAATATAAAACCAGCACTGCTACTTCTGTATTTAATCGAAGCTGAGTCCAGACTATTTATTTTTGTCAAAGAATAGAACATTGGCTTGGCTACATCACCTGGCTGAAAATGATCAATTATCATAGCAGCTGTAATTGTTTCTTGTTTTTAGAATAGGTCCTCGAGTGTGAACTCTGGTGTTTGTCTGGGTTATGGCCCTGCCTCTCTCTTTGTATGTCTTTTCATTTTTGTCTTTCTTTTGGACTGCCTGTCTGTCTGTCTCTACTCTCTCTCTCTCTCTCTCTCTCACACACACACACACACCTTCAACATGTCTCTCTGTCTGTCTCTCCGGGCTTTGGCTCACTTTTAAACATTCCAGTCATGGTTGGCCAAGGTGCATGCTGTCAATTTTATTTATAAACCTCAGTGCCCCAGTCTTTCATTCAGACAGCGGGGATCCAACCCTCTACATCCATAAAGCTTGAGAGAGAGGAAGAGAGAGGGAGAGGCAGACACCACCCTCTGTCAATGCTGAACCTGCACCCAGAGCTCACGGCGGTGCGTGCGGCACTGGCACCTGGGACAGCACGGGGAGGGCGTTCCGGATGGGCCCGGATGGGCCCGGATGACATGATGGCGCACCCTCCTTTGGCCGTCGGAAGCATTCATGTATGAGACAGTGGGGGGATTGGGGTGGCAGTGGACAGGTTGGGGGTTTGGGGATGGGTTTGTATGGGGTGGCATTGAGCCCAGGGCCTGTGAGTCTCAAGAAGCTGGTTGGCATGGCAGAGGGCTTCAACAGATGTGAGCCAAAATGGAAATTCGCTCACTGGGGGAGCAGGTGGAGAAGTGAAAAAAAAGCTCTCAAAAATAAACCGTGGTATCCTTAATGAGACTGTACTGGGTTTTACTGTGCTAAATGTATTTCCTGCTTGAATATTTGTAAGTTTTCATGAAATACTGCATCATGAAAGTGCCAGGATGGTAGATTGCACCCTTCATACACTACATACGCTGCAACAGAGGATGTTAACCTGGATACTGATATGGCAATACCAACACCACAAACTGTGAAATGACTAAAATGAAATTTAATTCCAGAGAAATTTGTTTAGACTGTATATACAGTCTCTAGATATTGTGTATATGTCCTTTAATCTTGCCCCTTGTACTATGATTCAAAATCAGATGTCATAAAGATATAGAATAATCTCAAAACAATTATACATCAAGTCTAACTTATTTGTTCAAACATTTCTAATGAAATAAACATAATCCATTCGTCTATAATTTTTTTTGTTGGGGAACAGCTGTAGCTACATGGCTGAAATGACAAGTCTCATAAATGTTGTTGATGCTTAAGAATACATTCCAGATATGAGAAAGCTGTTCAGTGTGGGAAAGTTCTTTAAAATACTCATACAGTGATGAAGATGAGAGTCCCAGATCATTTGAAAGGGTTCACAGATTTTTGTTTGTTTTGTGATCTATTCTGATGGTATTGCAGCTTTTATCTTCTTTTCTTGTTTCAGTGATTGACTCACTGAAGGATTCACCATCAAATACATTCATTTAAAACTGGAAATACATTCATTTAAAACTATAACACAGCCTTTCAGCAATGCTATATGCCTCACTGCACAAAAAACAGGCAATGTTTGGAATTGGTGAGAGATTGCATACATTATCCGTCCATTACCTGAGGTTCGACACACGCAAACAAGTTCCAGCAGCCTTTGGTCATGGATCTAGTCCGTGTCACATGACCAGAGTCATTTAGGCAGGCTCACCATATCTTCCTGTTCATGGCGTACCACAGTTGGATCGGACAGAGCCGCAGGCGGTCGACGGGAAGCCCCAGTGCCATGTTGTTGGGTCCAACTCGGCCTCCTCTCTTCCAGCTGAGCCAGCACCTCGGGCCTCTGCGTGCTGCCTGCTCGGCGTGTCCTAGTGCTTCCTATCGAGCTGCTGTGCTGTGGTTTCTTCTGCTCACACCCTCAGAATGGAACAATTCACAGATGCATGTTCAGATATATAGGGGGTCATTATGGAGTTAAAGTTGAATGAGACAGTGTGGTTTGCTAACAGTTGAAATGCTGTTCCTTGGACAGTAAAGAGGTTATAAGGTTTTAACGGTAGGGTCATTTTACGTTATTACATTTGCTCAAGCAAACTCAGAGGAAAGTGTGAAGCAAGGAATTTGGTGCAAACTATAGAACATATAACCTTTATAACCTTTTATAGCCCATAACCTTTTCTCGTGGACTGTAGTGTAGAGCAGGGAAAGAGTGTACAGGTGGCACTAATAACAATGGAAAGTACAATATGTCTCTGGGATTTCTATGGGTTTCCTTTGTGCCATAACCCAGCACTGACTGAGCCACTATGATAGTGGGTATCAGAGCCATGATGCATTCTCAGCCATGGTCAGTCACTACACTAACAACTGCCAAACACATCACACTCAGATGATCTTATAGTCTTGTTTTTTTTTTTTTGGAGGAAGAAGTGAGGTGGAGGATTTTTTTAATTCACTTCAACCAATCAAACAATACTAATGCAGTACATAAACCTTACTCTAGCCAGTAACCAAAACCAAATCTTTAGAATCATTTTGTTGTGAAATTGCAATTTGGTTTTTAACCTACAAATGTCACTTATTTTATGATTTCACACCATCATGGGGACCTTGGAACCCCACAGAGAGCTGAAAAAAGAATCCGTCCAAACACTTACTACTTCATTAAGTGTGGATAATCATAGAAGTAATCATATTTACCATCACTACATCAGACACCATACACTAAGTGGCGTAATATGCACGTTATGCACATGCGAACAGGTATTGGATTAGCCATGGGCCTGAAACAGCACTCACTTTTCCTCACATGTATCTTGGTGTGGACACCCAAGACTTGGTGACAAAGCCACCGCTCCCTGGCTCTGCATGGGAGCCGCTAAGATAGCAGTCCACTTCGGGACGCGTCCCTATCCTCACGGCCCAAAACCATTTCAGAAATATAAATTGGACTCTGTTGCTGCCTCGAGACATTCCTGGCATTGCAAATCCAATTTTGGCCTACCTTTTCTGCCTCTTATTTGTCAGAGGGCTGCGGATTGTATTTCCTTGAACAAAATGGCTGTGACTCAGCTGGATGTATTTGCTCAGTGATGCTTCAACAGGCATTTACTGTCTCTCCAGTCTACTGCGTGTCTGCAGCCAGAAGGAAGATTGCGGAGCTGAGATGCTTCTATACGTAGCCCGACAAGTTAGAGTTTATTTTATTGGTGTCAAAAATATAATTAAAAATATATAATAGAAGGTGGTGAGGGGGGAGAAGGGTGTTCCATCATGGTAAGTAAAAAAGTATGAAATCAACACCCTAGACACCTTAGTTTTCTTTTTTATATAATGATCTCAGTTAGGAATATTAATGTTTGAAAGTGTTGGTTAACCTAATGATAAGAAGTTATTTTCTAGTGTTTCAACATTTGGGGTCCTGGTATTTTCCTTCTTCATTTCCACAAATTAGGGCTAATGCAGATTGCATCCGGGAGCTACCAGATGAATGGTAATGCAGTTCTATGGCAGGGACATGGGAGAAACAAATGTGGAACCATTCAATCAAATGACATGTTTCAGTCAGGGCCATTTGTCAGTGTCACATTTCTTTGCATTTGATCCATGAGGTAAGAGTGTTATGCAGCTATCATTTGTCTTCATCAAGTATGAGAGACAGCTTCACTCTTGTGCCCACCGAGCTGTCATTCTCTCAGACCTTCTCATTCTGAGAGACACCAGTAAGCTATGCAGTTCATCTCTAGAGAAATGCATCTAGTGTAATCACAGCTCCATAATTCATAACATGTCACATACCGGCAAATATTGTTGGTGAGTGTGTGAACACGCACATGAATACTGCTAAGAAAAATCTTCCACAGCAGTGGTTTTACTGATAACTGCAGCGTGTCTGTTGGTCTCACTAACTTTGCCTCTCTCTCTCTCTCTCTCTCTCTCTCTCTCTCTCTCTCTCTTTCACACACACACACACACGCACACACACACACACACACACACACACACACACACACACACACACACACACACATTGCCACTGTACGTGTTTAGCTCACCTACTTTCAGGGGACAGTAACTGGAAGCCACAGTGGTAGTCAGACGTACAGTGTGGGCGAGCTATTGATGTGCTGTTGCCGGCATGGTCAATGAGGTGAATGTACTTTTTTTTCGCAATGTTGCATTTTCGCGTATTTGGGCGATATCAGGTTCCGTTAGTCATCTGAAGAATTTCAAATGGTGGTGTGTCCTGTTCTGCAGCTTAAATATCGGACTGGTAAATTGTGAGCTTCAGGGAATATTCCAGTCAGTGTCCGTACTTACCTCTGATATCACCCCTAATACCTGCAACTTTCCTTCAAATGTCTAAACCTTCTAAACATCCTAAAACATTCTAAACTTCAATTAATTTTTTTTCCAGTTGAAATAAATGATCTCTGACAATATTAGACTTTCAGGCATTTTGCAATTTGCTATTGAATGCAAACTGATATTCTGGATGATTTTAAACTACACACAAATCAGTTCCTGGTTGAAGAGATAAGAGAAGGGTTGATTAAGTTTTCATTAGACCCCACTGTGTGCCCTATTATAAACATTATTGTCGCTATAAAGATTTTAATCTTCAAGTAACTGCAGAACTGGCAGAAAAACACAAGTAAATGTCAGTCTGCTTCATCTAGTGAAAGACAGTGGAACCTCTGGGTTTGCAATCACCAGAAAGATTTCCTGAGCAGAAAAACTACATTTTCATTACCAGATGAATTATTTGGAGAGACTTCAGAAGATAATTATTCAAACACCTAAACTAAAACTTAATTACCAACTAAACTGTTTTGCAACTTTTGGAATTGTTTAAGACAGTACATTTCAGTTGATGATGAAACCTGCCTGCTGTTGCAATACCAGAATGCTTTTGTAAGATTATCTGACCAGGCCTAAAAGAAATTTACTCCTCTTACATAGATGTTGCTCTTTCTACCTTTTAGGAGAGCAGTGTTCACTGATGTCTAGAGGCTGGGTCTCATACTTCATATTTTGCTCCAGCAGCAATAAGTCTGTGCCCACATAGAACGGAATAATGAATGAATTTATTTGGGTGTAAGAGTTTTCCTGTCTGGTATGGATGAGATAATTATATCACATGAATGTGTCGGTGTGTTTGGATGTGTTTGTGTATGCATGCACACATGTGAAATATTCTGCCATGCAGATATAGAAATATGTCAGAGCCAGTTTGAGAACACCAAATGAATATTCCCATAGTAGTAATTCTGATACGTACAAACATTACGATACTTTACAATCTGTTCCTTGAAACCTCACAGCAATAAAATCGTCAGTCTTATAACAGCACCCAGAAAGGTGAGCATACTATTTTGCCATGAATATCCTTGACAGTTAATTGATGAAAGAGCCCATAGGGTCTGAAGCCATTATAGTCAGGTGATCATGCACTTTGAAAGGCAGATTATTGCAGCACATACCGGGTTTCTTTATTTAATGAGTGTCACGCAAGAGGAATTATCTCGTGTAATATTGCTCTAGTGTGATATACCTCTCATTTGACTTTGCTTTTATTCAATACTACAAATGTCATTTATTAGTTAATAGTAATAAACGACAGCAGATTATGATTGGTTTGTTTTTTTAATATTTCAGTTGGCTCTGCCAGCACAAATATTCCCACGAATTCAATATGACTGGATTATCATGCAACACGTAAACATTTTCCTGCACACCAGCTTGCTAGTGACTTTGTGTAAGTATTCAGCCCATCTACTTTGTATGTACAGTTATCTGTATATTTCCATTTATTGTGAACCCAGTGAAATAAGTTTCTCCTGGCAGTTGCTTTGGTAGCTTGTGTACTACCAAACATCAATTCTTTTTTACTATCCAAGTGTCACGAGCACCATCCCTATGGCTCCAGGTACACACCCACTCACACACCTACCGCACAAACCCATTTCACCTCATTATCTCCAGTTTATTTATTCATTTACTTCACCTGTATTTGCCAAATTATAGACCTATTTAAGGCCAAGTGGTCCTGCTTCTAGTATTGTGCGTTGTTCGCCAGTCCCTCGTGCTGGTCAGACGTCTAAGCTTTTCTTTGGCTGTGTTCAAAATAGCCTACTACATACTACTGGCGTACTGATCGAGCCCCAAATCAGTATGCCGTATGCAGTATGTGACCAAAATGAAAATTTCCAGTACGTGAAACATACCCGGATGACCTACTACTTCCGCAAAATATTCCAGTACGCAAACAGAGCTATCTTCGTGGTGTACTGCATCCCATCATGCAACGCTACGTTCACGTGACCCCGTAGTATGCTTTGCTTTTGTCGCATACTGGAAACTGTACTGCATACTACTACGAGGACCAGTATGCAGTATCCAGTATTGTCACGGTGAGTCGGCCCGGACGCCACCAGAGTGCGTCCCAAGCGACCCGCACAAACACCACCACGCCCCCCATCTCACAACACACACCCTCACAGCGCAGAACACTCCCACGCTCCCAATCACCTGTGTTCTAACACCTGTTCCGTGTTAGGCTCTCCCTTTATATTTCCACAGGTCGATCCTTCCAGCGCTGCTCATTCTCCTGCCTCAGCGCCTCGCTACCTGGGAGAGTTCTGCCACTACTACCCAAGAGCTTTTACTTCGGTGTTCACATTTCTGTTGCTACTATTTTTGCCTTTGAGCCTGAGTCTTTTTGTTGTTATTTATTATGGATAATAAACCCGAGCATCCTTCACCTCTGCCTCCTGCTGCCTCTGTCCCAGCGTCACAAGTATATACTGAGTCCAGTATGCAGTATCCAGTATGTAGTAGTCTATTTCGAACAGAGCCTAAGTCATCGTTTCAACATTAATTGATATTCGTTACTGTACTCCTCTTCCGAGCAGTTTTCAACCTCTTACCTTTCTGGCTATTCGGATACATGTATAGTTAAAGGTTAAATTCTCTATCAGCACCCATGAAATCTTTTGTCCAGTCAAATAACAGAAAAAACAGAAAAAAAACAATCAGAAGTATCTTTTGTAAAATGTAATTTTGCAAAAGTGGGCTAATTTGTCTTGTGTGTAACACTGTTATGTTCATTTGCTGCACCTAGACAAAGTTCAGCATCAGACAACTTCATGCCAAGTACATATAGTAATCAAAGGACACTTTAGTCAGTAAAGTACACTTTAATCTGTAAAGTACACTTTAGTCTGCACTTTAGTGTATCAATCCCTTTGCTGCCTTCTTTTTCTGAGTTACCTCAAACATCTTCATTGCCCTGTGGACCAAACTAAGCTACACTTGTTACTGGGGGGGGGGGGGGGGGGGTTAAATAGCTCAGCCCTCCATTCTGAACATTGCCTATTAGACACTAATTAAATCAGAAATATTTGATGAAACAAAGTAATTGTAATTGACCAATCAGAACCAGCCAAAGACCCACTATGCAGAAGTTTGGGTTCCAATTTGAGTCTTGGCTCCTCAAGGTTTCTTCCTCATGGCATTTTAATTTTCCTTTGGCTTTCTCAATAGGGGTCTAGACCTGTATTACTGTAAAACTGCTTCCTCAGAATGTCTGTTGCAGTCTATGTATGACATTTGAGTGACCTCATCATAATCTATGTAAGGAATACTTCACCCCCAAGCTCTGCCCAGCAGTGTGAATAACGGTGAATTAAAGCTATCTAGTGCAGGCTTGCACCAAGTTGGCCCCAACTCCTTTCAACACATAATTGCTTTACTATGGAAAAATAATGAACAGGAGCACCTGTTTGGGGGAAAAATGACAAAATATATTGTTTTCCTTTAATTGTACTTCTTGATGGGACACTGAGCCCTCCATGAAGACATTTTGCAGATGCAGAAACAATCATTTTGCTTTCCATAAATAGACTTTTTTACACTCCCATGACTTGGACTTAAAGGAGCATGTGTTATTATTTATATGTACACAATGATATTTAATATGGGATGTGCAGTGCAAAGACAGTAATTAAATGACATAACTTTAATTTCCTGTGAATCATGTCCCTTTAGCAACTTTTTGCACCTGTGGTAATTCAGTTCTTTTTTTTTTTGCAGATTTGTTTTCAAGACAAAATTAAGGGCAGGAACACTTTTTTCTTTGTTACTTGAGCACAGCATTGTCTCATGCAGTATTTTAGCAGTAGCTGAGTGAGCAGGAGAACTGTATACAATCCTTAAAGTGAGAGAGCCCTGTGCAGTCAAAGACATTTGTATGATCCATGCAGCGTTAAATCTGTGACAGGTTCAACACAGGATCAGATACCAGTGATGTTTTTCTCATCAGGTCATGTGTAAGCACAGTCAATCCTATGATACAATTTTTTTAATCTCCTTCATGAATTGCTTTAGATATCACATTACCTTTACATTCCACCTGTTTACACTGATACCCACTGCCTACTTAACAGACAAACAGTCTGGCAGAGAGACCTGTAAAAGGATTACCCCAACCTTATATTTTTAAATGTTTGAACTAACAATTTAGTATGTAATTCATACCAACTGCACAGATCTGAAATATCTTTATACTATGCACAATGCAGTACATATTGTGTTGGCCATCCTGATACTGTATGAAGACTGTCATCCTGTAAAGACTGAAATACAGCACTGGAAAAATAGCTCCCTGGTTTTCTTGCAGTATTGCAGTATTAATCTAGTGACTCACAAACCTGAAACTGATTGTCTGAAATCCAGGTTGACATCATTCACTCATAATGCACTCTCCTTCAATTCACTCCCGCTCTATCAGGGCATTGGACAAGTCACTCATCAGTCAACCAGCGGACAGATGGATTCATGGTGGAACAGATACTGTTGTGGATGGCTCCAAGAATCTGTCACACATGACACTGTCATTGCAAAACAACAACTTGGCCTGTTCACTGAAATGCAGACTGGTTTCACTGACTTTGTGGTACAGAAACCTCTCAGTTCCTCATTTTATATAGTATGCACTATCCATAATGATGCAACAGTACAAGGACATACACTGATTTTCATGCCACGTGCTCACACATTTAGGAAAATGACCAAAATAATCTTTACAGCATTTAAACCAATACTGTCTTTTTTGATAACCTGGCGTAATGACCCACAACATTTTTTCCTATTTCCCTGCATTAAATGATGTTCAGACTAGCAAACGTGCTCTGCAATAATCCCCATTATCAGCTCTGTGCACGGACATGTCTGCCATGGTGCCGTGTTAAACGAGATTCTGAGGGTATGGTGGCTCGGTTGTGTTTACAGAGTCTGGCTCACGCTCGGCTGCCAGCGATAAGTCTCCTGTCTATTACTCATCTTCATCCAGCGCTACGGCAGCAATTAAGGGCTTTAATTTACACAGCAAAGTAGTTTAAAAGAGCTATATATCACCACAAGCTAATCGACCTGATGTTAGCTGGGTTCCACCATGCAAAACACTTCTTTACTCGAATTTGAACGAGTGATTCAGGACTGTATTAAAAGCATGAAGTACATTCAAGGGCCATGTCTCAGGTGACTATTCTGGACTTATTCCTGCTGTTAATGATTCTTTGTTGAATCCACCAAACAAACAAGGCTGTTCAGTGTTTAGTGCTTAGTCTGTTTGTAGGAAAACTGTAGATTATGCTTGACTCTGGTGTTCTTGCTATTTAACAGTCTAGCAGATAGGACTTTAGGTTATCAATCAGATGGTTGCAGTTTTTTGAGCAAGGCACTTAACACTCTTGGCTCCAGGGGTCCATAAAATGGCTGACCCCAGCTCACAAAGAGTGGGCATGTCACTTGGGCTGGGTGCCTGGTTCACAAGGTTTAGTTGTAAGCTAAATTCTAGAAATCAGGGACAGGACAGAGACTTATTCCTGGGTGTATATGTACAGTTTCCAGTTTTACAGATCAGCTCCCTCAAAATAAATAATAAAAGAAATAAATAATAACTAAAAATAATAATAGAGACAAGTAAGTAAATGTTTGTCCCAGATTTCATATTTGCTTAAATGGTAAGTTGAAATCATTATATTAGTAAGCTTATATAACATCAAGTATAATGTTATGTAGCATTATGCTATAACTTTAAACAACTAGAAATATAATGGATGATATAAGTGTGTGGGTAGTTTGTAGCACATTTGAAAAACATGCTACAAGTAATTAACCATAATGATATTTTTTTTCCTTGCCTAGTCAGTGGAAAATAAAGAAATATAGTAGTGTGCCTGCAGACATCTTGAAAACGACTCTAATTAAGGTCACACAAGAAAGAACAATTAAATGAGTTCTGGGCTCCAGTGACATGGACAGAATGGTGATTTACCAGGCGCTGATACATGAACCCTCATCTCCATGTGATGTTGGACAGAATGGTGATCTACCAGGCGCTGATACATGAACCCTCATATACTGCATTCAGTCCTTCAGAATGTTGTATGTTCTGGCCCACCAGTACTCACCTGCCATCACTGTGACTCTTCTTGGGTTTAACAGTCATGTTATAGAATATTTGAATTGTAAGGAACTGCAAAGTAGACTTTATTATAAAAAATAACTCTTTGTCTTTTCCCTTTTTATTATTTCTCTCCCCCTCTTTTCTTGGTCCACCTAACCCCAATAATTATCACTTTGCATACTGAGTACATATCTTAAAAAGGTTCAGTTCTACCTGATCAAAGTCATAGACACACACACACACACACACACACACACACACACACACACACACACACACACACACACACACACAGCTTCTCGTGAGTATTTGTCATTCCAAATACGACACAAAGTTCAAAAGTGCACCTGACACTAAACCAGGTATAAATCCAGTTGCAGGATTTTTCATTTCTGTTTACTTATTTATTTATCTTCAGAGTTCAACATAATCATCCCGTTGTTTTCTATAGTGTCTGATTTGAACTTAGCTGCATGAGACATGTTGAAGAGCTGCCAGGTGTTATGCTGAGATAGCGTTCAGAATTATTAGATGCACCAACCTCCTCTCGTTTTGTTGTACTAACATGATTGCCTTAATCAAGCCTTCTGCCGCCATTGCCGAATATTTTAGCATACCGACTTTGTCATTTAGAGCTTGGTTGGCAAAGCTTTAGAAACTGCAGATTAGGAGATCCCCCCCACCACCCCACCCTCTTTACATACATCAGAGCAGTGCGAACACACAGCGATTCCTAATTCCCCTACTCAGTGTTCTCATAAAGGCAGGCATAACGCATTGATACCAGAGAGAGGGTGAGATAGGGTCGGGGAGGGGGCCTCTTCTTTGGGCCGGGGATGTCAAAACATTTTATTTGCACCCTTTCCCTCAGATAAGATAAATACGCGAAAAACCCGTTTATTCTTTGGAAGTAAACAGAGCTTTTCCAGAACATGGTGAGTCAAGCTCAGGTCGTGGCTACATGCTGGATTATTAAAGGGATCCTCAGTGCACTGATAAGATGTTTTTGATGTATCATATTGTCTGTATTTTTTAGGGATGGTGTTCATACAGGTCTGGCATTTCCATAAGTGATAATTGCTCCATTACAGATAATGCACCCTTAATCACATAGTAGGCCTATACTTAAAGATTCTCAAATGTTTTTGTGTTTCAAACAAATTGAACTTGACTATCTAGAGAGGGGTTCAATGGGGTTGAAAATATAGCAAATACGTATTGTGCTGTAGTGCTGATCAATGTCCTTTGGCACTTTATGATTAAACACGCATTAACATTTCAAGTCATGCACGATTGTGAAGCCATCCAATATGCAGCAGGGTAATCTGGTTTGCTATTAGGTGCTTTTACAGTCGGTAATACGGTGGCTCTGTCAGTTCTAATTGTGGTTTTTGGCAATGTGCTGGCCAGTCGTCCGTTTGCTGCGTTCATGGAGATGACATCCTGGCACTCTAGCTGGTACCTCCCATTTGGAACAGACTCATTAGTCTGAGTGCATGAGGAAGGAATCAGAGGTGGCATGCACAGTGCAGAATACATCTCTTTAATCATAGTAATGAGGACGTGTCTGTGATGTAGCTCCAACATCATCTGTACAGTTCCTATAGTGAAGCATACATTGGTGTATGCTGAACTATATAATGGCAAAGAGACAACAACATCACATAGTAGACTAACCTCATACAGCATACTGAACACGTTCACTTAAGTAAAGTCTTTGAACCATCTGTAATGGCAGATCAGAGAAAAGCCTTGAAGTCAAAGGGTGTTTTGACTGAGAGAGCATAGTCTCCCGTAAGCCATGAACATCTCCTCTGCAGTGATTGCAAAAGCCAGAATGATCTAGTGCAGCTAATGACAAGAAAGGGAATATGACAGAAGTCAATATAACGTTATGACAAATAAGCCAACGAAGTAATGAACTCTAGTCATATTCTTTTCTTCTAGTTGTCTCAACACTGACAACTATCGATCAGCTGAAATGCAGAGTGACTCAATGTACCTGTGAAAAAGCACGCCCACAGAGCATTTGAATGTCATAATCTGCCATTCTTGCCTTAGCATATGCAGTGAGAGACATCACCGTAACATGGGCTAAATCCAGATCGAGGTTCGGTTTGTTATTTATAAGGACAGATCGAGCAAACCAAGAACAGAAGGTGTGTTTGAACGCCGAAGCTGACGGTGCCTGATGGGGACCAGTGCTGAACACTGCAGGGACCACAGACCCTGTGAGCGCCAGCAGACACCCCTGGGCTAGGAGGTCCATGAGCAAAGGATACGGTGGCCACAAAGACAAAAAACAGCTGCTCGCTTTTGAAACAGGGCGCAATTTGTGGCACAGTGGTAGGAAACCAGTGGGACGCGGTGTATTGAAGACGTTGCCTCATTCCCAGTGTGCTCAGCAGTGCTCCGCTCCAATCCCCGAACCAGGTTCAAACCAAGGTCATGGCTTCGGGTTCAGTGGACGGTTAAACTTATTTTAATAATGCAGCAGGTCCACGTGCAGGACAAAGAAGAGGGAGCAAAGGGGAGGGGCTTGTTAGCGAGCTGCCAATCACTCCTCCCGCACGCACGCCGTACCTCTGAGGCTCCAATTATCACGTAATTACTGTATTTCTGCCGTCACTATGAATAAACGGTGTAAATAAAATCTGTAATTACTAACATAACCTCCAGTCCGCAACCTCAGACACATTTGTTTTATTTGGGATTGGGTGTTTGTTAAAGATGTTACTGTGCTCACAATAGATTTATTTATCAGATCTCGTAAACAGGCTCACGTTTGTTTGCGTGTTTTTTATGGGAACTGCTGTGTATTTACTTTTTTACTGCCACATGCTGATTTTGACAAATGCAGACGTGTCGCCGCGAGTCATCGGTACCAGCTCGACTGCACACAACGTCACCAGACTGTGGGTCCCAGAGTGAAGCACGGTAGTGACACAGTCACGGGACTTCAGACGCTCTTCTCCCAGGCATCTCAGAAGGGCCAGAGTAAAATAGGCTTGGAGAGGCTTCAGGGGGAGAGGAGGAAGTGGGAGAGAGAGAGAGAGAGAGAGAGAGAGAGAGAGAGAGAGAGAGAGAGAGAGAGATGAGAGAGAAATGGGGAGAGAGGTACTGCCAGTGTGCTGCTATGTGCTGTGGGGTTGGGGGGGGGGGGGGGGGGGGGGGGGGCTGATGTCAAAGGGGAGGGGGGGGCTCCAAGTCTTTTTAATTCTCAGCTGATCTTCTGTCTATCACAGCACTTTATCCCTGCTTTTGGAGCTTGGCTTGGGTTCCTGCACTGTCACTTTCTGACATCTCCCACAAACTACACCTCTGCATAGCCTGGAATTATTATTTGTCAGGGGAGAGAGGACCCCCCCCCCCCCCCCCCCCCCCCCCCCCGTCTGCCTCACATAAAGGCCTCCTTCTGCGAGAAGGTGCATAGGAGGAAGTCAAATTAAATGATTACACCACCAGAGCACTCTTGGGGGCGAAAAAACTTAAACAACCGCCATACACTGGTTTTACACAGCACAGCGGTGAGCATCGCCCAGTGGATTATGCTCGAAATGGATTCTCCACAACCGTCATCTTAGCTGTTTTGCATAATCTCTGTAAGAGCTGAGAACAATGATTAAACTTTAGGGACCCAGAGTCCTGAGGAGGGGGAAATATGCTACAGGTACAAAACAATTCTTCAAACATTTCCATAAAAGGGGATTATCAGTAATCCATTCTGAACAGCTTGCTTCAAACTGAAGAGCACAGCAGCATGTCGAAGACGTTAAACAGTTGTAAATGACACTTAGAGGCACACCCATCGCACACAAAAGATGTACACAACAGCAGGAGGGCTCTAGCTCCTGGAACCTGCATGCTTGTGATACGTAACCTTTACTTAGTTCCTTTTAATCAACTTGTTGGCATACTGTGGATTACAGTACCAGTGCAGGCACCCCGTGTAGGTAATACAGGGAGAGGGTTTAATTTGACTTGAAATTAACCGTGTCAGCGCTCCAAATCCATGCCAGTATTTGGCTTAGGTTAGTGGCTTTAATTACTGCAAATGTCAAGCAAGACTAAGAATGTGATCTCAACAGGCAAATGACTTGGGATTAAAAGACCTCCACCTGTTACCTTTCATTGAGGAGAATGTAATGGCATTATACCATTAAGGAGTGACATATTTTAGAAGAAGATCAGAGAAGATCAAATTGTGTTATAGCATGTGAGCATCATGGGTTTTTGTTATAGTGTTTTCAGCAAGGTTGAGATCTCTGGCCTGCTCAGTGGTTACATGTGTATTCATAGCTTTTAGTTTGGCCTGTGACAACTGGCTGTGCTAATAGAGTGTTCTACATATCACATACATACAGTACATAATATCTGTGTGGGTCAGTTAAACTTTGGTCATGTTGACAGAGATCTGAGGTTACAGCAGTGCCATAGTGCTGTATCATGTTTTGTGGTGGCAACTCATTAAATGCACTTCGGAAATTAGTGGGGAGGGAAACTGAGGTTTTAAAATAGAGATTGCTCCATGTTTACTGAGCGGCACATGTGATTTATGGCAAAATATTAATAGCTACAAGGGAATATTTGATTATGGCAAGCAGCTAAATAATACAAAATGTGAAGCATTTGACCCTACAAATAAACAATGCCAATACTTTAAGCATGTAGTAATGGAATAATTCAAAACAAGGAAACCCTGAATTGAATCAAAATGGATAGAATATCCATAGACATATTGCATTAGGTATACTATTATACTAATTATACTGTGTTATAAAATTGTTCAGTAATTTAATAACATATTTAACATAGTACAAGACTGAAGAATTAGAGTGTGAAAAAAGGATGTCACCAGGGATGGATGAATTAATGAATAAATGCATAACAATATCCCATCCTTAACTATTCGATTTGTTGTTCAGTTAACCTTCCAGGATCTCACTGCTGGCCCAGTTCCCCACTAGCAACACAACACAAATATCATTGTTAAATGGTAGAGTATATATCAGTCTGAGCACATCTTTCACTTACTGTGATCTTTACAATATGATGCTTTTTGGAAACTGACCAGATACAGTATTAAAGTTGAAATTTGGTAGAACTTAAAAACTTTAGATGATTTAAAGCACACAAGGACAGAGGTGCTGAAGAATATATCAAAATAGTAAGGTCAAAGCCTATTACTCTAAAACATTAAACACGCTTTTTCAAAAGATTTTATTATGGATACATCAAACTGGCCTCAGAATTCTTAGAAACCTATTTCAAACCCCTTTACACAAGCAGCAGACCACGTGGCTTTCGGAAAACATCACATCAATGTCATTGTCAGATATGTATGTAGTCATGCAATTATGCTAATTCAACAGACTGTCACATTCTCATGATGATAAAACCCATGTCTGTGTAATTCTAGGACATCCCTATCATCCACCTTCTCAGCAGTCGTCATCGCATCAACACAGGTATGAATACTACCCCCCAAGCTCTTTCCCCTAGGCAGGACTGACAGGTGAAGTGATGGTCTTCCTCTCTGACTCATAATCATGTTTACCAGCTCACCCCCCCCCCCCCCACCCTCCCCCTCAAGCCCCCTGGATTATGCCTCAGCTGACACTCCGTCTCTGGGGACCTGCATTGCCAACATACACTCCCCCCTCCCCAACTTTTACAAGCCTGGTAGCCCAAGGTGGTGCTCTGCAGATTATGGCCATTTTAACCTGGCTTTCCACACCTCTTGAGCCCTCTGCCACCCTAATCTTTGTTGGGCCACTTTTTTTTCCCCCCGTGACCCGCCGTCTGCCTTTGACATGAGGCGCTCCCACGTGGATTCAGACACAGAGAGAAAAAGATGAACAGCCAGGAGCCACATTTCACCATACGTGTAGAGAAAGACCTTCTTCCCTGTCAGACAACCTACTCCACTGGCCTTGATTTATGGCTAAACCCTTCACTTCTCATGATGGATGATAACCAACTGGAGAATATGCATGTAAGCAGTGCCAGTGAGGTTGAACACAAGCTTTTTATGAGTGGTTCAGAAAATCACGACAAAAAGAATGTGTTAGAAAAAAAATCTAGGTAAGTAAAGTACAATCACCCATGTAAATACAGCATCTTATGTAATTCTAATCAATCTGTGAAATGTGATTTTGCCTTCATACAGGTAGTGTACCATGTATACCATGCCGTCCTTTCCCAAAGGTCTCCGCCACTCGTCCCCACATTTCCCTTTTCCCAAGTGGCAGAGCTGAGCTTGTCCTACACTCCTCGTCTGTCTCCACCCTGAAGGCCCCTAACTAGGCCGCAGCTCTCGTGTGCCCCTTTCACCGCGCCTCGGATTGCCTCTTCCGCTTAATATGCATAACTCCTAAACCATTCATTATCTTACCAGTGCTCTCCTCTATGGCAGCCGACCACCAACAAATGAACTATGACAGCCCTATTCTATCACTGAAATGATTAATTTCAATTGCCAGAGGTTCTTTCACACTTATTACTTCATTTATGCATCTGAGGTGTTTCTCCTATACTGCTGTGGCTATCCACAGAAAATCTAGGGCAAAATTGGGTCTTTTCATTTGTGCATAAGATCCATTACATTGCTGTAAGGCAGAATGCTTAATATGCCCTACTTGATAAGAAGATCTCTATTTACAATGGAAACAAAAGAAATAAAAACAGCTACCATTTAATAATAGTGCTGTTGATGGGAAGAGAGTTGGATTGACACAGGTGTTATAAGAAGCTTGTCACTGTGTAAGCAGTAAGACTAATTTTCTTGAATAAAATATTAAATTATTGTATAAAATGATCGGAACTGGGCGACATTTCATCCATTTAGCAAATATATGGCCACAAAGAAACGCGTGGACCGCACAGTGCTCAGGTCAGCAAAGTCACCTTAGAAAAATGAGAGAAGGTCCATTTTAGCCATTTTGTCGGATGAAATGGACACACCAGCCATCCAGAAGCGCTGACCACAAAGCAGCCTTTTTACATCTCACTTCTCCACATGCCTTACGGGCTCTGAAGTCACTCATTTAAGAGGATCACTGCAAGGAACGCTGTTACACTGAAGCCAGAGCTGCTTCTGCGGCAAATGAAATGGTCAGAAAGATGTCAGAAACACTCCACCAACCACCTGCTACACCCACCTCAGGTTTCAGGTGGACTGGTTGTTATGATTTAATCCTCCTTGACCAGTAAATTGCATGCAGTTTCTAGGAAGATTACATTTGCACTGAGATGTTTCCCTGTCCATGTTCCTAACAAGCTTATTCTCCTGGGGTATGGAAACTTGAAGGCCTTCTTTAAATTTCACACCTTTGATGCCTCGTTGTTAAAACTTCATTTTCCACTTTGACTTCAACCTAGTTTCGTATTTAACAGCAAACTTTGGTAAATGCATATACCAAGAAGGAAGGGAATGCTTCCATTGCTGTCCGACAAGTTTGATTCTGATTCTATTTTCTATTACAAACAAATTAAACTTAGTTAAAAGTTATTCCTTTCATACATTATCCAGGTATCAGGAATAAAGCTTAACTAAGAAGGCCGCAGCACACCATGAGTGAAAAGTGTCTACATGCTTCCTGTTGGCAGTTGCAAAGCAATGTGGGGACATTTTGTATGGTATGACTTCACCCTGTATTGCTGAGCATGGCTTTTACTGTTAGTGCTTATTGTTATTACTCTGTGCCTATTGTCTTTTCATGTCAAGCTGATGGATGTGATAGTTAAGTCAAATCATACTCTGCTTGATATTATCATTCATCCTGTTCTTGGAATGCCTCCCAGCCTCTTTTCTTTCATAAGGGACGTTGCTCTCAGCCTGTTGATAATTACAGCCTGTTGATTATTCTGAACGCTCATGCCTGTACACCAACGGTTACCAAGCAACCGTAAGTATGTAGATCAGACTGCATCCAAGTTTTCTTGCAGGAGTATAACAAAACCTGAAGTATTTCTTCCAAGATAAAAGAACTCAAGCATACACAACACTCGACACAGATGGAAACCATGAGGAAGTGCAGACGCAATAAGAATGTCAAGGGATGCGCTGACGTCCCATGCGGTGTTTATATTCAGATATCCTGATGCACCAGAGTTGCTGTCATTTCTGTTTGTTATGACGTGCTGGGAGGCTCAATAATTGGTTACATTACAACCAAGATTAGAATTTCAATGTGAAATTTTATTAGGTTTGTGTGTACATCTCACAGAGACAGGTAAAATATTAATACAAAACGTATTAAACTGCTTGTCAAACCAGGATAATAGCAGTAAGAAACATGAAAACCAATTGAAAGATGACAATTTCAAACGCTTATAAAATGCAAGGTTCATATTAAATTAAATACATGAAAAAGCGAATGAAAGCCAACAATTTACAACACTTAAATACAGGGTACATAATGAGAAATAAAACCTGAATATGACTGTGATTATTATAACTCTCATTTCTTTCACCAACAGCCAAAAATGATTCATTAATCACATTTCTTATTCAGGGTTGATGATAATAGCTACATCATAAAGTTGTTGAAAACATATAATAAAAAAATGCATAAATTGTAAAGTTTTTAAAGTGTTTTTTGCATTTTGTCAAATGTTCAATCAAACTTTAATTCCTAATTTGGATGCTTAGCTTTAAACAGGACGTTTCTGTTTTAATCCAAACAAGAATAACAATTCTGAACTCCAAGCATAGTATTCTGGCAAAAATGGAAGCAAACACATGAGGCGTATTAGACCATTATCTGTGTGAGCTGATTCCAATGTTAGAATAAAGACTCTTGTTTATATTATGCTACAAAAACCAAAAGCTTTTCTCACTTGCCTGGTTATTGATTACAGCTGTGATGTGGATATTCTCTGGCCATACTAGAAGCACAGGGGCTGACTGGCAAAGTGTGTACACCTCACACTTTTATACAGTAATACACATCTGTACCAATAGAATCGAGGATATGAGGCAAACTGCAGAACTCTAATGAAGACCCAAGGGAATTCTACCCCAGAATTCAGCATTCGTTTTTTAAATGCAGCTTTCAGGAGGAAATGCACTGCACTTCAAAGTACAAAGGATTTTCAAGTTTCTACAAACTTGAAACTGTAAATTGAAACCTACACCAAACATGAGAAAAGCCTGCCCTTTTTTGCATAAAATCGAAATATAAAAAGCATCGATAACTTCAATCGATGAAAAAAATTAAACATGAAATGTAAGGCAATGCATGTCTGTCAACATTCTTGAGATTACTACACGTAAATAAATAAGTTCCATAACTAGTATGTACCGCTTAAACCTCTTAAACAGTATCAATCCTCACAATATATGTATATATTTTATTGGTTTTATTTATTTAAATTACAGTCTGCTATTTGAAGGGCAGACGCCCTACAGAAGCAGCCATGTTAGCATGAAGAACACCACTACATGGCCATGGACCATCTTGCTTGCATCTGAGCTGAAGTATCCTCTAGAGTTCAGGCCTGCAACAGCACAAGGAGACCAGAAGGAACTTTAGTTAATGTAAGTCTCATTTTAGCTTAGTTTAACAATATTTAAACTAAGTGTATTGTTAATGTTAGATGGCACCATTTAAGCCATTTGAAATAGCAGTTCATGCTATGTTTGAGGTCTAGTAGGTTCATCTGGTCTCTGAGACTCAAAGTTAGTCTTCTGGTTAGTTGATAAAAGCTTTCATTACTTCAACATCATTCACCAAGAAACTCCAATGCAGCTGTTAATTAGCAAAATGAGGGGATACATTTGCACAGTGGTTATTGTCTCCTACTATATTCCATTGCTTTAATAACATTAGCTTTGTCAGATTTTTTTATGCGAGCAGGAATTAGTGAGGCCTTACTGGACATCTTTGGTATGTGGATGGGGTTACTGTAGCTTCCGTCTCCCCCATCACTGGAGGCTTTGATCAGGACGAGCAGGTCCTCCCCAGATGGAGCTTGCAGCTCCACCGATGTCCTGTTTGTCTCCACCACACTGGTCCTCCTCCGCCAGTTCTGACGATATACCACCTGCAGTGTGACAGATCAGAGTCAGTGCAATGCAAAACGCAGCAAAATCCAGCTCAGCTCTTTCAGGGACACCCCACCGTTTCGTTCATTTTACACTGATGAGCTCATTGTAACTGGCTACACCCCTGAAAATGACTTTGTAACATTGAGCCTTAGGTATATTATGAGGGTATTAATAGTGATTTAAGAGAACCTCTAAAAATTTCATGTCTTAATTGTATTTTAAAGTGAGCTCTTAAGACTACCCCAGTGATCTCTGGTGATTTGGTGCCATTTTATGGGGTCAGTTTTTATCCCAATTCAAGTAGAGGCAGTCTGATTAATGCAGGCTCTCTGCCATGGCAGCTCAACTTCACAGACACAGTGAACACTTGTACATGCGTAAAACAGGACATTGATAATTAATTTTCCTTCATCCAGAAAAAAACCCAAAACATTTAGAGAGAGAACTACAAGTTCTTTCCTTTTAAGAACTTGATTTGTAAATGTGTACAAGATCATATCTAAATACTTCAAAGTACTTCATCCCATATTACTGATGCTATACATGACAAAATTGGCATGCAGGGGACTGGCTATACTCTAGACTGCCTATAGCTATTCTCACACTGCAGCAGATGTGACACAGGAAATGGGGTCACAAGCACCCCATACATATACATCATAGTGCGGAGAGAAACATTTGCTGTACATAGGTAATTTAGATTTCTGTGACATCTCTGGAGGTGTTGTACAACACATCTCTGATGCATTATGTGCAGTGAATATGGAATTCTGTGTCATGCAATAGCTCATATATTACAACACTGGGTGTTGGATGCCATGTAAATTGTGCCCATTTTCTGTTATTTTTACACTGTCCTATTATAAGCAATCCCTAGATGATTGGTGACATTTCATTGGGACAGTATGGTGAAAATTCAAGTAAGGAATGTGCACTTTAGTTAACTTAGTCAATTTACTTATCTGAAGTAGTTATATTTATGCATTGCATGTTTTCACATAATAAGGCATTATCGAAATAGTACAAATGGACGCTAAAAATGAAGGCAGTGTTTCTCAATGCCAGGCTTGAAGGACCACATCACATCCAGTATCCTTTCAAATCAGTTCCTAAACCCAACACGTCTAAGGCTATTACAGCCTGATTAATTGAGAGAACACCGTTACCTTTCCCTCTACACTTCCCTTCTTTGTGGTAAATTATGTAACTCAGACACCGTTCTGAGTCCCAAGCACCCACGTAGCCAACAGACCATCAGGAATAAGGAAAGCAGAGAACTGCCCTTTTAAATATTCAAACATCTGATAGTAACTTTAATCAGAGGACACAATGACAACAGCGATCACTGATCTCCACCAGCCTGGACATAGAAAATGGTGAGCAGCATCATAACTGCGATGTGTAGTATGGATACAAATGAGGAGGAGGTCTTCTTCTGACTTTTTTGCCCTCTCTTAAAACTTCTTCTTAGTGCTTTCTTAGGAAGTCTTGCAGTTTTCCCAGTCTTGCTCATTAACCTGCTTTGCTAAAATGTATATTAAAACAAACAAACAAACAAACAAAAGCAAATACAATTTAATGAAAGTAATGAAGAGTAGAGTGAAATCAGGAGTATCTTCAAAGATGATTCTCAGTGAGCTAGACAGTTGATTAGCGTGACATGCAGTGCTCTGTTCTGTGTGGGGAAAGAATGCTACTTAATCCATAAATCATTTACAATTCTTAGACTGACAAGCTAAAACAAATAGCTGGGATTCTGCTTTTTCCCCTGTTTAGGCCAGGCAATTTATAGTTATTGATTCCAATATACAGGCCGTGTGCTGAGAATGTCCCAAAGAGCCAATGTATATTGGAAGTCTAAACCCCCCTCCCCTATAGAGCTGAGTCTAAACCCCCCTCTCCTATGAAGCTGAGTCTAAACATGCTTCCCTTATGGAGCTGTGTCTAAACGCCCCTCCCCTATGGAGCTGGGTCTAAACCCCCCTCCCCTATGAAGCTGAGTCTAAACCCCCTTCCCCTATGAAGCTGAGTCTAAACCTTCTTCCCCTATGGAGATGAGTCTAAACCCCCCTCCCCTATGGAGCTGAGTCTAAACCCCCCTCCCAAATGAAGCTGAGTCTAAACCCCCCTCCCCTATGGAGCTGAGTCTTATGGGGGTTTTATAACGAACAGCTCTTAATGAAGCTGCTCCTCAATTAGCAAGCACCGTGCCACTGGAAATTAATACATTCAAAAGAAGGAAAAAAAGGAATTGGAAGGGAGTTTTTTTCCAGCTTTTGCTTTTTTACTCTGGCAGTGTCTGTAATAGTTCAGACGTACCCGTTACTAAGGCTGCACTTTTGAGCACAGCAGGCTTACTGCACTGGCTGCCATTCTCAGAAATGAGGACAAAAAAAAAGAGAAGACGGCAGAGATCTGCTTCTCCGTGGAGAGACTCACGCCCTTGCATCTCCTTTATCAGAGCAGAGCGGCGACAAACGCAAGCGGATTACACCTCGAGTGAACACTTGAGCTAAACGAAGGTATTTTGAGTATTGGCGAGTGCATTTTAAGGTGCAGCGCTGAGATTATTACAGAGATAATTGCATTTCCACACTTGTTCTTCGGGTTTACATGTGTTCTTTCTCTACAGCCTAACGGGTGCAAATGTGAAGCGGCTGACGCACGACTGAGGCAGTGAACTTATCAAAGAGCTGAAGTTGCAGATTGGAGTCAGACTCGGTCTCGTCACTCAGGGCTATGACTCATTTTGGCTGAGATGTTGAAGTGGTCAAGAGGAGAGAGTAGCCCTGATGGTTCCTAGGTGTCCAGAGCCAGCTGGCTTAGGCCAGGCAACAGGCATCCAAGCTGCCTAATTAGCAAACACTGGCATGGGTTAGAAATCTCCACACAAAGCAAATAATATGCATAAATAAAGGGCTCAAATGCCTGGCTGTGACCTATTGTTAACTCATCATCAGCCTACAATGATGGCAAAACATTGCTATTACAAAGGAAGCTTTAAGGTTTTGCATATAGCAAGAAAATCTAAATACAGATGAAGTGTCCCAATGTTTAAATTAAATGAACCATTTTAAGCCTGTAACATTTGATAATCAAGAGTGGTTGGAAAAAAAAAATTCTTTTTTAGATTAACCGAAGAAAATGTTTAGGCAGTGTGAGTGCGTTGCGTGACGGGTCCGTTCGAACGCAGCGTGAATTAAATAATTGTGGGCAGTTTTCAAGAGTCCTTACTTTCAGGGTCATTATTTTGTCTTGTTCTGTACCTACTCAGCGACAGCACAAACAACACGTACAGTTGTTACGCCTTTTTCTACCAACATGACTTCGGATACAGCATGGTGATCTTGCTCAAGTGGTAGTATGAGCAATGGACATTTTGTTCAAGTTATTGCTTAACATGGCGATAAGATTTGGATAAAGGTTTAGATAAAGGTATGGATATGGTTTAGATAAATATTTAAATAAAGGTATGAATATGGTTTAGATAAATATTTAAATAAAGGTATGGATATGGTTTGCATTTGGTTTGTGCATAAATGACTAATAGGGGTTGGAAGAGAAGGCTTTGGAAAATTGCTAGATTGTGATTCATAACGAACATGTTTATAGAATAACTGTAAGAAAGGGCTTCCTTTGCCAACAAGGACAACCCCATTAAAAATATATATGTAGTATAATTTATTTATTTTTGCTATTTGTGAGGGCAGAGTTGGAATACATGTTCTGTGTAGTAGCAAAAACGAATAGATAAAGTGCTCCTGATGAAAAGAGGAAGACGGTCACCACACAAGTTTCCCATGTGTCCAGGCTCCTTCATATTGATCCACTGTGGTTGGTGTTTCTCAGCATTCAATGACACGAAGAACAGAAACATCTCACCTTGTAGCCTGTTACTTCTGATTCATTGTCCATTGCCTTTACATGCTCCCAGTTCAAGAAGATCTTTGAGTTTGTCAGGTTCCATTCTATATTTCCTGGAGGCTGGCTTGGAGCTGAAAAATAAACACCATGAGATTCATCTCAAACTGAAGCAGTGTCTGAAACAAGCTCTTCATGCAGTGTAAAGCTTTGTGCTATTTTTACGCTCAGCACTACATAACCTGAAGCATCGTTTCAAAGCAAGGGTTTTGGATTTGAAGGTCAACTGCAACTTGGTCACATCCTTAAAACCATTCTAAAACCTGAAGACAAGCATTCAAAACCAGATAAGATTCTGATTATGTGAAACATTTGAGCAATCTTATGGGTGTAAAACTTAACATAGCAATTTTCTTTATATTCAACAACCAGTGTAACTGTTATAACTTGTACATTTCATTAATATTAATTAATGTACCTCTACTAAAAACAATACAGTATTTTTTTTTTATGTAACCCACTTTCACAATCCATGTCATGACTTCAGGTGATGCAATTGCTTTGAAACTGAGCCTAATATTACACATGCTCAGATCATAATGGCTTTCATGGATGAAATGTGATTTGTGGCATTGAGACATTTCCACACCACACAAGTAAGTGGTAAATGTCTTTCTGTTCTCTGATCCTAGTGCCAGTACTTTGAGCACATTCCTTCATAAGTCGAGTAAAACCAAAGACAAGTCCCTGTAATCCCACGCTGTTTTCTTTTTCTTCTTTTAACTAATGAGTCAAAGCTCACTCACTCTCTATTATATGCAGTTATGGGCAGATCACACCAGACGGCCCAACAATGTCGCTCTGTTGTTTTTTTTTTTTTCTTTTTTGGCATGATAATGTGACACACAGAACAATCTGACCAATTACCACCCCACGCTAAGAGATGCGGAGCAGAACTGGGAGGGTTTTTTTTTTAAGTCATCTCTAATTGCCTACTCAGTCTATTAGCCCCAAATTAGCGCTCTGACTCTTTCCATTGAGATGTCATAGTTTATCTGATCACTCCCTAGCTCTGTTTAAATATGTCGTTTGTTCTTGCAGTTCACTGGCATCAGATAATCAGACTACTTAAGCTCATGGCTTTAACAGGGGTTGTGTAGGTCTCTTATGGTGAGCTGGAGGATACCCATTCTGAGCATATCGTCCCATTGATTGGTTCTTATTTTTGTCCCCCACAGAAGAGCTTGAATCCTGTATTTTCACCATGGCGGTTCCCTTATCTGCTCTTTAAATAGCTAAGATGGGAGTAATTATGTCTTAAAAGTACTGAAACAGTCCATCGTGTTGGACATTGTCTTGAATAATCTGTAATGCAACTGCACCAGCAGATGGCAGTTGTTGCTAGAGGTTCTCTTTACTTCCATAAATGAGGAGCTTATATTAAAACAAACAATGACTCCAGATTCATCAAGAGACCTAGAAAAGATCTGAGCGTGTAGTAGAATGAGCAAACGCCTGGCGTTTGGCCTGCTTTTGTTCATCATGAAACGCTTACAGGATGTAAATGGCAAGTGGTGCCCTTTATCTTGAGGAACATAAGTATTTGAACACCCTGCTACTTTGCAAGTTCTCCCACTTACAAATCATGGAGGGTCTGAAATCACAGACCACACTGAGACATAATGTAAAACAAAAACACCAGTATAAACACAAGTATTTGAACACCAGTGTTAATATTTGTTACAGTAACCGTTGTTTGCAATTACAGAGGTCAAACGTTTCCTGTAGTTTTTCACCAGGTTTGCACACACTGCAGCAGGGATTTTGGTCCATTCCTCCACAGATCTTCTCCAGATCAGCCAGGTTTCTGGGCTGTCGCTGAGAAACACGTGGTTTGAGCTCCCTCCAAAAATGTTCTGTAGGGTGTAGACTGGCTAGGCCACTTCAGATCCTTGATATGATTCTTACAGAGCCACTCTTTGGTTATCCTGGCTGTGTGCGTTGGGTTATTGTCATGTTGAAAGACCCAGCCACGACCCATCTTCAATACTCTAACTGAGGGAAGGAGGTTGTTTCTCAATATGTAGCCCCGGTCATCCTCTCCTTAATACA
This sequence comes from Brachyhypopomus gauderio, assembly GCF_052324685.1. Lineage (NCBI taxonomy): Eukaryota > Metazoa > Chordata > Actinopteri > Gymnotiformes > Hypopomidae > Brachyhypopomus > Brachyhypopomus gauderio. The sequence goes on from NC_135218.1 coordinate 6,484,029, forward strand.
GTGCATTTGTCCTGTCCAATATGTAGAAAAACACCCCCAAAGCATGATGCTTCCACCCCCATGATTCACAGTAGGGATGGCATTTCTCGGGATGGTACTCATTATTTCCAGCCTTGTGGAGGTCTACAATTCTGTCTCTGGTGTTGTTGGACAGCTCTTTGGTTTTAGCCATGTTAGTAGTTGGAGTCGTACTGATGTGTGGGGTGGACAGGTGTTTTAATGCAGCTAAACAACCTCAAATAGGTGTTTCTAATTTAGAATAATAAGTGGAAAGGTGGACTTTTTAGAGGCAGACTAACAGGTCTTTGAGGGCCAGAATTTCTGCTGATTGGCAGGTGTTCAAATACTTATTTGCAGCAGTAACACACAAATAAATTATTTTTAAAATCATACATTGTGATTTCTGAATAATTTTTTTTTTAGATTCTCTCTCACAGTGTACAGGCACCTAAGATGAAAATGTCAGACCCCTCCATGATTTCTAAGTGGGAGAACTTGCAAAGTCGCAGGGTGTTCAAATACTTATTTTCCTCACTGTAATAATGTCGGTGTCTCCACCCCAAATGCATTAGCGTGTATGAAATAAAGCACGAGTCCTTCAGAAATGCGCCTCATGGGAGAGACTCACGCTGGATTAAAAACACAACGACAAAATAAACGCCAGCACAAAAAACCCCAAACAAATGAGATGACGTACGCGGCTTCTTGGTGGTGACCCTGACGGGGGCCGCGGCGGGGCCCACCCCCCCGCTGTTGTGGGCACGGACAGACACGGAGTAGAGCGTGCTTCCCCTGAGTCCTGCGATGAGGGCGGGGCTGACAGCCACCTGTTCCTTCCTCGCGTCGCCCTCTGGTGACCCCTCCTCCCACCACAGCACCTGCAGCACCAAAGGAACAGCAGACCTCTGTACTGCTAGTTGGACACACAAAGCAGAAGGATCAACAAACTGTCCTAGAAGGCCATTCCAAGACGTCGATGCAGGGAGGTCGCCAACCATTGAGGAAAACATTTGAAAGGGGTTTTTGAGAGTCTTTTTCTCTGCACTGTTTATATTATATATAATATAAAGTCTAAATTATTTATATATATATATATATATATATATATATATATATATATATATATATATATATATATATATATATATATATATAATTTAGACTTTATATTATATATAATATAAACAGTAACTCAAATAACCAGTTACAATATATATATATATATATATATATATATATATATATATATATATATATATATAGTGGAGGCCATTCTAGTACAGTGAACTCATTGTCGAGTTCAAGAAACCAGTGTGAAATTAATTGCGCTTTATGACATGGCGTGTTATCCTGCTTGAAGTAGCCATCAGAAGATGGGTACACTGTGGTCATAAAGAGATGGACATGGTCAGCAACAATACTCAGGTAGGATGTGGCGTTGACACGATGCTCAATTGGTGCTAAAGTGTGCCAGGAAAATATCCCCCACACCATTGCACCACCACCAGCAGCCTGAACCGTTGATACAAGGCAGGATGGATCCATGCTTTCATGTTGGTGATGCCAAATTGTGACCCTGACATCCGATTGTTGCAGCAGAAATCGAGACTCATCAGACCAGGCAACGTTTTTCCAATCTTCTATTGTTCAATTTTGGTGAGCATGTGCCAATTTGTTGCCTCAGTTTCCTGTTCTTAGCTGACAGGAGTGGCACCCGGTGTGGTCTTCTGCTGCTGTAACCCATCAGCCTCAAGGTTCAGCGTGTTGTGTGTTCAGAGATTCTCTTCTGCATGCCTCGGTTGTAACTGGTTATTTGAGTTACTGTTGCTGTTCTATCAGCTTGAACCAGTCTGGCCATTTGCGCCCACAGAACTTCCACTCACTGGATATTTTCTCTTTTTTGGACCATTCTCTGTAAACCCTAGAGATGGTTGTGTGTGAAAATCCCAGTAGATCAGCAGTTTCTGAAATACTCAGACCAGCCCGTCTGGAACCAACAACCATGCCACGTTCAAAGTGACTTCAATCACCTCTCTTCCCCATTCTGATGCTCTGCAGCAGATCATCTTGGCCATGTCTACATGCAAAAATGCATGCCTTGAGTTGCTGCTATGTGATTGGCTGACATTAATGTGCAGTTGGGCAGGTGTACCTAATAAAGTGGCCCGGGAGTATATATTTCACTGCACCTGGTTCAGTTCATAGGTTAATTATCAAGCTCTGTGTTAGTTGATGTGTCTGTTTTAGATACGAGAGAATTCTAAACTTCAGGTATCGTCCCATGCTTGGAATTTCAATCCCCTGAATAATAAGAGGTCTTTTCTGACCAAAGTCAAAACAGGATGAGTGTTCTCTTACAGGCTCCGTTTATTAGATGTCCACCCACATGTCCACACACTCTTTTATTTCTACCAGAAAAACAACTCCACACAGCTTCCAAAGATGAGGGCAAGCGTTTCTCGTCTCAGATCACCTTTATTACATCCAAAGGTGCCCGGCTTGGCCGCTTTGACAGCAGAAGCTCCAGGTTATCTGGTGCCGGGTGGAGAGAACAAGCCAAAATCCTCCAGGGTTCACGCACGCAGGCACGAGGGTTCACAGCTGAAGTGTCTGAGGTGGGGGGTGGGGGGCGCTGGGGTTAGTGGTTGATGTATGATGCTTGCACCATCTGAAGGGTGATTTATTTATTCTCACTGTGGTCGTCTGGGTATTGCTGCTCCTTGGGAGACAGGCCCAGCTGCAAGCAGACCTCTTCATTCCCCAGATTAGATCGTGAAAAATGGGGCAGGAGGAAAAAAAACCCAGCAAGGCTCTTGTTTGCGGAGCAGGAAATTGTTCACAACGTCATCAGCACTTTTCATTAGTGCACTGAGGCAAAACAGCGTGAAGCCATTTTTTGGAAACCTTTCGTTTCTGGAGAAACAAGGTGCAATAATTGTTGCATCTCATATGTTCCTGTCTCTACTAGTCAGAGCAGTCTGTTTATTCCTATACCTCATAGCCCCTGATCCTGGCTTTGCTGAGTGTCGTGGGGATGGACTCCCAGAAGACCTGCACCTCCGTGGCAGACAGACTGCGTGCCCAGACGTTGGTCGGGGCTACCGACGGCTCTGTGAGAGACACGACAGCAGAGGTGGGAGGAATAGTGATGGGGAGAAAGTGAACGTTATACATGGAGAGATCATAAAAAGCAGGGAAAACATATACAGGTTAAATTACCTTTAAATTAGCTGCATTGTGACCACTTCAGGCACTTTAAATGCAATTCAACTTTAGCTTATTTAAAGGTTTCAGATTTATCATCAGAAACTCTGATGGGAGAATCAGCATAAAATTTTTTCTCGACCTTCCTCTGCCGAGTAGATAATGGCCACGGGGCTAAAGGGTCCTTCTCCCCTGCTGTTGTAGACTCCCACTTTCACCTCAAAGCGAGACAGAGGCGGGATGCTGTCATTCCTGAACACGTATCGAGACGCGTCTACCGAGGGCACCATGCTTTGCGCCCAAGACGGCGAGCCCAGGGGCCGAAAGGCGACCAGGTATCCGAACCCATCCCCGTTCTGCTGCTCCTCGGGTACGGGCTGAAGATGCACAGAACACAAGAGTACATTAACGCATGCAAATATTTGTTGAAAAAAAGAAGGAGAGAAAAAAAGAAGAAGAGTGATCCTCGATGTGCCTAATTAACCCGGGTGATTTCAGCTGGCTCTAGGATGAGAGGCTCCCTTGTTTCTTTCCTTTTTACAAAACTGACATTTCTCCCCACGAAAAGCTGAAGCGTGTTGAGAACCAATGTGTCCGTCTCTTTAACCAAACCCTGCACTCTTAACACCTGAACCGCACAGATTCCAAAATATCACTTTGCTCCAGTGCGGAAGACGAACATGTGGTTTCGGAAGCGTGCCTTTGAAAAAACCTCTAGAGACACTTTGTCACTTCCCATTGGCTTCAATTTGATACAAGCTCTTCCTCTACCTGCAACTTGATTATGATTTACATACCATGGGGAGCAATGCCACTAGAGCAAAAAGCGAGGACAACTCTGTTTTTTAATTACCGCTTGTTTAATTTAAACCGCTGGTCACCGCTGAGGATTCTCTCCAGATGTAACCGACAGCAGAAGATTTAAGAGACAGACAAGAACCATTTTGCCATTAGAAGAGTTGGTCCTCACCTCCCACTGGATGACCAGCTCACCGCGGTCACCCCCCCCTCCGCTCACGCCGGCTGGAGCGACCTCTGGGGCTGTGGACCAGAACAGCAGGAAATAACCAACAAGAACAGCGAGGGCGGTCTGTATTTCTGTTTCAATTCGGTATTATTCTTGTTACTTTAATCTAGAATGGTTATGTTATTGTTTTGTCTTCCTTGATTATAGCTATACTGAGCCAGATGAGCTCATTATTAGTATCAGATAAAGGTAAATCAATGCTAACACCAATTTCCTCTAAAGTATCACATATGCTACGAATGTTTATGATAAACCTCTGACAAAGCAGGCTATTCTTTATAACAAGGAATTTTATAAAGTTGGTTAGGTATATTTTGCTATTTGAGAAGTGAGTTCTTTTAGTTTCTTACAAACTATAATTTGGAGTCAGATATTTAAGTTTTATGCACGTCAATCCTTCTTATTTCCATCCTTGGTTGTAGGCAAGCAGGTGGGGTAATTAAATATCATAGCTAAACCCCCTACAGATTAATGCTGAAGTTGAATGAAAGTTATTTTGTTTTTTTTTATTGACAGCTTGGGTGTGTGTGTGTGTGTGGGGGGGGGGGGGGGGGGTCTGTCTGTTTAAAAAAGCGCAGCAGTCAATGAATACAAGGTGTGAGATATGAAGGCAGAAATGCCAAGAAAATAAAAAGGCACTTGAAAACGGACTCTAGAGTCCTGTTCCCTGACAGCGAGTGTGGGTACTGCACATATTCGTGGCTGTGCGGGGCATAAATTAATGATGGTAGGCCCTCCTGCTCACTCATGTCCAACACCGAAAGCCTTTAAAAGGACCGGGTACCCCCCTACGCTACAGCTAGGATTTAAGTTGCCCATGGTTAGCATGAGTGTTTGTGGCTAGTTGGGTCACTGAGCAAAACAAACACGGTGGTTTTCTGTCTGAGTGTGCTGAACCCTTAACTATGGTTATGGGCTAAACATAAAATTTTTCAGACTAGTTTGTACATATAAGTCAGATAAGAAAGTGTGGGAGGGTTGTTTACTAAAGACACTTAATCTCTGTTGCTGTGTGATCTTCCCAACCTCTTAACAAGCTAAAGGGACTGACACAATTATCAAATGCACTTTACATTGCTTCAAAGACTTCATGGACTCTCATTGATAGTACATAGTGTGTTGATATATGCAGTGGGTTTTTTTCATGGGATTTACTGTTTTGAGGTTGGTAAACTTGAGGTTGGTGAACTGAGATTGGTTTCAGGTGTAGTCAGTTTTTTTTCATAGTGCTTCCCAACAGGAAATTTACACATACATTACTGACTGAAAATATTTAAAAGTTTATGCAGGTCTCTAACACACAAAAAGCTTCTTTTGGCTTCACTGGGTACATTCTCTAGAGTACTGATTTTTGTCCCGATCATGTAGAGATTTCTCCACAATTTGAGGCGTTGAGCTCACCCTGAAAGCAGTGACAGACAGGGAATAACGCGTGCGAATTTCCCACGGCTAAACCGCCGTCACTGCGTGGTTCTCCAGGCGAATAAAACTAATTACGCAGGTAAACGAAGTCCCTGCCGCACGCCTGAGGCATCAGAGCTGCCGCCATCGCAGAGGAAGGAGGGTCTCGGGGTCGAGGAGGGGACACGTACCTGCTGGCCGCGTGCGAACCGGCACGGACGCAGCGCTGGGCTGGCCCGCCCCGACACCGTTGACTGCCGCCACCCTAAACTCGTACTCCAGCCAGGGGTTGAGGCCCACCACTGTAACGCTTGTCATCTGTCCAGGCACAGAATCAGGAACTAGGATTAAAGAAATTTGGAATGAAGACACACATAAATGTCAATTGGCACACGTTCATACGGGAAGAAATCTTCAAGTAAAATCAAATGTAAGGATGTAACAGATTGGCGCTCTCTCTTTGTACGGTAGTTCAAAGGTCATCTTAAGCATGATCCGTGATTGCAATTTTTTTTTTCTTTTTCTTTTTAACTAAGCATTCTTCCTCCATGTTTTGAAAGAGAGGTGTGTAAAAATAGCTACAGGGACATTCTCACTGCCATCTTCACGTTATCAACCAAATGTTCATTGCATCACTATTAAACACTGTATCTGACAGCCATCTGACACAGTATAATGATGTGAACTGTGTCCGTGCCTACCTGTTCTGACGGCCTGCCAGCCAATGGAGAAGGCGGTGCGTGCCTGCACTATGTAGAGGGTAATGGGACTGTGGTTGTCAGAACCAGGGCCCCAGGAGAGCTGAGCGGTCCTGTCCGTGACTTCCCCCACCATGACCCCCTCTGGGGCTCCAGGGGGCCCTGTCAACAGGGCCATAAAGAGGCCGGGAGGATACCGACTTTGAAAAAACGTCAACATCATCATCCACTACGTCTCATCACCTGAAGGGGTGCGGCAAGGTTACAAATAAAAGTTTTGCGCAAAGTGAGAGGAGTCAGGCCACAAAAGACGTTTATTATTCACCGGCCGAGCGGTGGACCCTTCACGTGCCGATGGAAACACAAAAGGTCCGTGGAGCACAGAGCCGGGAATTAATGCGCTGATCCCAGATGCTCTGTGAGTCATTATTCCATGGGCCAGATAAAACAGAAATAGTGCGCCCATGCAAGGAGGGAGCCTCTCGAAACTTTATCATTTAATAATCATTTAATAAGCACTGAAGGGAGAACAGAATGCTAAGTGGCTCCTTGAGGAGCCCGTACCTCTGACAAGGAGGTCGGCCGCCGCAGACACGCTGTCCACCGCCGTGTGCACCATACACACGTATTTCCCAGAGTGCTTCAGCTGAATGTTACGAACCATGAGGTCTCCGGATGATCCCTGGCAATGAAAAAAGGAAATGCATTACATGGAATAAAGCCTTGCTGGGAGCTAATTCAGCTGGCACAGACCGAAGCAGAACGTGTTCTCGCGAGGAAATGTTTTGAGGGGTGCGGCCGCCTCCCAAGTATGCTTTGCCCTGTTACGTGGGTCAGAGGTCAACATGCTAATCACTCCGACACTGATCACTGTCTCTTAATACGTTGGAGGAAAAAGGAAAAAAAAAAAATTAAATGCCCAATGAAATGTCAATCCAGCTCCCAAGCCAACATGTTTCTCAGTCAGACTTATGGTTGAGATAAGTGCTGTCTCTTTCAGCTAGACGAGCAGCCTTCTAGCAGATGCCTGGCACTGGGTATTCTCCAGGAGCCTTTCCTCGTTCTCGAGAGAATTAACAGGGGAATGAAAAAAGGCTCTGTGGATGAGGCGGGTGAAATGGGGGCGGGCACGGGGAAGACGGGTGGTTAGGGAGGGAGGAGACGCTGGCCTCCCTATGGGAGGAGGGGTTTTATTTTTCTGACCCGCTCAGTGCATTAAGGAGGCTGCAGTAGATACCATGTAATTAGATAGATGTCTCTCACTCTCTGCATCTGTGCATTCAAAAAACAAAAACAAAGCAGTGGAGCGCTCTTGCGGTCACACAGAGCGCTGGTGAACGATCTGCCTCCAGAAATTGCACACAATGTCATGGGGAGTATGGAGTGTGGGATCCGAGCCGTCTTCAGACACTCACCCCCCCGATCATCTCAAAGTGGTCATGTCGACTGAAATCGACGAGCTTGCCGCTGAAGAACCACTTGAATGTGGGCTTCACCGTGGCATCTCGGGACACCTCACACGGCAGAACAATGCTTTCACCCACAGTGGCGTCCATGCTCAGTGGAGGAACCGTTATCTTGGTTGGCTCTGAAAAAAATGCAAATGAACATATTTGAAAAACCAAATCCCAGCGTTTGGAGTCGGTGAACAGGGTGAGTTATTAGGCCGCACAGCCCCCCTGCTGTAGAATGAGTCTGAGCAGGATTGACGCATGTGCATGTTGAACTACAGCGATTACTACACACGTGCTTTAGAAAGACTTGGAATCACATCTTTGATCATCTTGAGTCCTGACTTTCTAATTAAAATCTAGTGTTCTGCAAAGGACGTGTGTGTCTGTGTGTTGGTGTGCGCGCTTGTGTGTGTATTTGTCCGTGTGTGTGTGTGTGTGTGTGTGTGTACAGTTCAAAGAGATTGGAAGGCTAAGGAATCTTCAACAGTCCTTGTCAAACCTACTCTATTTACACAGGCTGAGAGAACCTCTCTCATCCTGGGTAATTATGTGTCATTATATACTTACTAAAGAACTTACTGAGGCTACTCCACACATACTTTACATTGGTCTCCAGATGCGGAGACTGTCATTCTCTCAGCACTGACTAATTAGGGCCACCTACTTGATATGATACTGGGCGTGTGCACATGTGTGCGTGCCTCGAAGACCATGAGCGATACTCTGCCAGAGTACGTTCCCTCAAACCAACCACAAGAACCCCCCAAACCCCCCCACCCAGATCCGACAGCATGGAGCTGGGACAGCTGGGAGCTACCGTTATCCTTTTATCTGATTAGCTGATCTCAAGCACCTGCACACTGGCCTCGCCTCCAGCCCAATCGGGGCTGATGTTGTGAGAAGAGACGCTTTATTGATACAGCCTCGCGACTGAATAAATCAACTCTGAAACAGTGTTGACAAGAAAAGGTGGAAAAAGAAAACCATGCATATGAAAAATCTATTAGTTACTGCACAAGCAAAACAGAACAAAAAATTGCATCAGCAGCGGTTTGTTAATTAAGCATGCTGTGCCGGACTGGAGGAGAGGAAAGACTTGCCCTCAATAGTATAGATGGCAAAGGTTCTTCTCACGCCGCCAGTTTGACCAATAACTCACAGCTGACAAAAACCCGGATGAGTTATACCTCTGTCAAACCCGGCGGGAACATAAAACAACTATATATTTCATTATCAATTTCATGCTTGGGTTAGTCACATTTTTTCTCAGCTTCTCCTTGTCCAAGTCTGAGACGTCTGCTGAGGGAGAGAGGGGTTGGGTGTCCGCTTTTGTTCTGGTGGAGCCGTACCTTTGACCAGCAAGGTCCCGCTGCTGCTGGCCGTCCCGAAGGGGTTGCGGGCCACGCATGTGTATCTGCCAGCGTCCCGCTCGCTCACGTTGGTGATCCGGAGGGTGCCGTCGTCCAGGACGGTCCATCTGTGGGACGAGGCAAGAACGGACAAAAACCAACGTCACCAGCGTGCTGAAACCGTTCCACCAATGAGAAATGACATCGAAGCCCATACATATGATCAGAACGTTTCATCATGAACAAAAACAAACATTTCTGTGGAGCTCATGTGTGTTAAAACTCACTGCAGCACTGCGAGTTTCAGCGTCACAGATAACTGGAGAATGCTGCCATTTTGTGTTGTATCAGCACGTTTAAAAATACAATTTAAGTCAGCATTCAGTATTTGCATCTAGATTAGGTGGACCACAAAGGAATTCTTCTGCTAAGTCTCCAGCATTTATGAGCTTAAGCAGCACAGAATGCTAAACTCAACTGTTCTCCAGTCCTCCTGGAGAACTTCACCAATTCCTATATTAAATGGTTTCAATATTCAGAGGGGAAGGAGATCTGGAGCTGCTGCTGGACAGAGAGGACATATAGACCAAGACTTCCTTTAGCGATGAGGGAGTCCTGCGACCGCGTGACACAGTCACCCCCAACCTGCTGAGTGCGCCGTTCAAAATGCCTGAATTGGCTCCGCATCTTCGAAGTGGAGAGCAAAACCGTCTGGCTAAACCACCTCGCATTGGAACCACCTCACTGGAAAGAAGCCATATCGTTGGGAGTGAGTTCTCATTCAGCTCCACAAACGCCGTGCGGTACCGCCGCGAGGGATGGCCTGGAAGGGGATGTCGGGTTTTGAAGATTAAACGCCTTTATTAATAGAGGGAATACAGGGGAGTGCTGGGGCAGAAAGGGCAGAGGGCTGACTCATTCTCTCTACAGCCAAGACTCATCATTAGCCAAACCTTGAGAAATATGCCATCCATGATCTAAGAGCCGGTTCCAGAATGAAAACTGGCATGAATATATAACTGTTGTACATGTAGAAGTTTGTCCGGGTTACGGAGGGAAAACAGAAGAAATGTGAAGTGAAAGAGCTGATGCTTCTCCACTGTAACACTAAACAGGCCTGAGGTTGATCTGTCTGTGAAATACAATGGCAGTAGCTCACACAGTAAATACACACAGGATACCATTTTCCATTTAGCATCCCATGAAATTGAGACTAAGAGACAGTACTCGAAAATGTATTTACTGACTTGCTCTTTGTGAACACTGCTGTTTGGTTTCTAATTACCAGGAATGGAACTGGAAAAAAGGCAGAGGGGAAGCAAAAGAGAGAGAGAGAGAGAGAGAGAGAGAGAGAGAGAGAAGGAGAGATTGAAAGAGAGGAGAGAAAGAAGGAAAGAGAGAAGGAGGGAACCAGTAACAAACGCGCACAACATAAATAAATGATGTTGAGAACTCGGCGCTCGCGTGACCTTCTCCTTCAGCTAAATCAACGGCAGCGCAGTGAGGCTGCAAGCCGAGAAATCAGAACCCTCTCAGGTCGCCTCTTTAAAATAAATACGTATTTACTACGGCTGGGAGAGCGTGCTCAGCACCGGCCGCTTTGCTCTGATTTATTGACAAAAATATCAAACACTGAGCGATCGAGGCACGCTGAGCAGACGACCTGCGGGGCAATGAGCTGAAGAAAAAAATAAAATAAAATAAGGAGGGGGGAGGGTTCCACTCTACGCTTACCAAAAAAGAAACTTCTGACTGCACCAAGCCACATTTGTATTCTCGTCAAGCCGCAACGGGTTCGTAATCATTTTCCTATCTTTCTTCAGATGACCGCCTCGTGAAATATGATAACTAATCGATGCTCGCCCTCTCGTGCTGGGGCAAGACCAGAGAGTTACGGAAAGACCATGGCAGCGTGGCACGGCGTATTGATTCCTGTCCTAAACTCCGGGGCAGCCGACGGTCGCACCTCCCCCGATATTTACCCCGCCACTTAAAGACAGAGGAGGGCCAGGCCTGAGTGTGAGCATATTAATGCCATGGCTCGTGCGTACAGACTCCTCCAAACACCCAGATGTGGTGGTAATCGTCCAAGCGCGTTTATCACACCCTCTCACATCCTATGTTCTCTCCGAGCACACTCTCTCTCTCTCTCCCTCCACACATTTCTTCATTTTTCTCTCTCCCCCTCAAATCCAATAATCGCTCGGGTCCTTCGGGGTTCCCAGACACCAGTCAGCGTGTCACGGTCATGCGTGTTCCCGCGTTGCGTTGGTCCAGATGGACCGTCGTGGCCGTCCCTTCATCCCCATCCATTACAGGAGATCATGCTTCTCCCTCTCCTACCACCTGTCCTGACACGGCCGTGCCACACTGTGTCTGCCCCACGGAGGGCCCACAGGCGAAAGGCTGGGCCAGAATCGAATTCATTAGCCGAGCGTGCAGCCTTGTGTGAAAATGCCATCAGGGAAAGAAAAATAATAATAAAACGATGTCGCTTCCAAACATGCAACATCTGTGCCTGGACAAGCTGGTTGGAGAATTATAATGATAAAAAAAGTGCCGGTACAAACTCTGTCTTAATTAAAATACCAAAAATAAATAAATATCTCTGGGGTATTGGAAATCCTGACAAGCAAAGAGGCCACGATGGGGTTAAATAAGAAGGATAAGCAACATTAGGAACTCTCAGCGTACACGACAGTCAAATAATGATAAAAAAAGAGACATGTCGGATCTCTGCGTCTGCCAATTTAAGCCTCTGAAGTACTGGTGCCCTGGGGTCTGCTGGGACAAGGGAGCCGTATAAGACATCTACTCAACGAGCGACCCGTACCTCTCACCGTCCTTCAGCAGCTCACCAGCCTTCCTCCAGGAGAAGGTGGCGCGTGGTGAGGCGTGCGGCCGGCACTCCATCACCACCTCGCCGCCTCTCTGCACCAGCGTGGACTTCTTCAGCGGGCTCTTGGAGAAGTCTGGGGGAGAGGCTGTAAAACAAGATGGTCCTTGCTTTTTTTCCCCCCTACCACTAAAGCACAAATGTCACGGTCTCATTTCCAAGACTGCTCCGGACACTCCGGACACTCGAAGGTTTGCAGCTTGAGCCTTCGCACCAATGAGAGTGCGGCTTACCGACCACTTTTAGCTCGGCGCTGGCGTAAATGGCCCCCTGCTCGTTCTGGGCCAAACACTGATACATTCCAGAATCATCCAGGTTCACTCTGGACACCGTTAACTTGCCGCCTTCAATACTGATTCTGTCCTGTGGACAAGATGTGAACGTTGACAGCATCAGTGGGTGACAGCATCAGTCTCCATATGCAACATTTTGTGTGTGATACTGTGGTAATAGCTTAAATACACCAATATTCAGCTTAATGCAAGTGCATTGTGCTCTGAATTTCATCGCAAATAATGATCATGCTACTCCCCTCATACTTCTCCAGATCATGTGACTTACTGCTAATCATTTTCACACTCCTCACATCTCACACACCCTTGGAGATCAAGTAATGACTACTACTGGTCAGCTGCCTATTATTTATTTAATTCTAGTGATATACAGATTAGTGCCACGGTAGAATTTTAGATTATCTTTTCTGCAAGATGTTGGAATATCACCTACTGTGAATATTCCCTTTGAACACTATGAAATATAGGTTCATAGCTAAGAATGAAAAAAAAGTGGAATTTCTACTTCACGGTATGACAGGAAAGGAGAAATAAGGAAAGGCGTTTGCCTTCTTACCTGCGAGACCAAGGCCTGCCCATTCTTGAGCCACGTGTACACAGGCTGAGGTTTACTGCTAGCCCTGCACTCCCAGTGGAGATCGGCCTCCATGGCCATGTACGCGTCCCGCAGAGTGTGAACCCAACGGAGTTGCTCGACATCTGCGGGCGGGAGGTTGTTGGAGGGGCACAAATTCCTCTTACACACCACTTTCTACAAGCTAAAATGCCAAACAAGCCCCTCTCTCTCTCTCTTAATCCTTTCCTCGATACCCTCCGCTCCCCCCTCTCCATCCCCCTTGTCAGGACATAGTAAACATGCGTGTTAGCTGGAGGAGGCTTAGCCCTTTATAAACCACCAAACAGTGGGGTTAATTGGTACACATTAATTCCAGATTATCCTTCCCTTCATAGTGCCCTTGCTTAGTGTGAGCAAAATTGTTTTTTACTGCCGACCTGGCGACTCACGCTGCAGCCATTTTAATTAGTCTGGCTCTGCTGACTGACAATAAGATGGATTCGTCCATAGGTTATTCATTATTCAGTACTGGTTACCATGTTGTCCACTCTCTGGCACACAATTAAAATTTCTCCTATTGATTCACTCGCTGCAAAGGTAATAAACCAACAAGACATCATATTAAATAGATATATTTTGTATAACAGCCTTGTAACTGATCCTAAGCACTTCGACATGGGCTACCAAGTAAAGGCATCTAATTTGTTGCCATCATTAGTTAAGTATGGACCTTCTATTATTCTGTTATGAACTGTTTCCAAGCTACTGTTACCTTTAAATATGAGCTGTCCTTTTGCAACACTGCGTCCTCTGGAATTTTCTGCCACACATTCATACAAGCCGGCATCTTCTGGTCGGAAATAAGGGATCTCTAGGACCCCATTGGAGTGATTGATTTTTATCTTTCCAGGAAAAGGGCTTCCGTCTGCTCTTCTCCAAGAGATGGCAGGCACTGGACTGTCCAATCAAACAGGTCATGTTAGCATGGAGGCTAATGTTAAACACCTGTCAAACATCTCCTGAAAAGCTAACAGCAAATGTTCTGAAATCTAGTGCATTAAAGCTGCTCAATAGTTGGTGTCTTCCCTCCGATACAAATCCACTGCCATTTTGTCCGTCATGCCACATTTTTGGTCAAATGGTTTTGTATGTATTCAACGTTCTGTTACATACCATTACATTACATTACGAGAGTTAAACCAGAGATGCAATTTCCCTCATGACCTACATGGAAAACTTCTGAAACTGTCTCACAGCCTTTCCCAGAGCTCTCAAAAACTCAAAGGTGTCCTGAAGCCTCATCGTTCGCTGACATTACTGGTAAACAATGAGAATTTTCCACCTCCCAACCCAAGCCTTTGAATCACAAATTACCAGTTTTTGTAACCATGAGTGCCCTGCTCTCTGTAGCTGAATTTTGAGAAGATAAAAAGAGGCTATATTTTCCTGAAGGGATCCTATTAAATAAAGCACGGAGATGTATGGGTGGCAAGTTTGGTGATCCCTTGCTGGGTTCACAGCTCCCTGAGGGGAAGTAAGAGTCCTTAACGCAAGCAGACACCTACTTCCCCAAAGCGAAGCACTCCAGCCTGACTGACGATCCTTTGGCAACATGGAGTGTCTCTTCAAACTGGACTTCAATCTTTGGCTCGTATTCCCCCATCACAGCTGCGAGGAATCAGGAAGTTTAAAATGAACAAACTTGTGCTTGAAGTCGCACTCTTCAAGTCGACCAGACCAATGCAGAACATACAGTTAGGCAGAGGTGGGCATTCCAGGGTCAGAAAGTAAAAGTCCTCACCAGGATTTTGCTCAGGCTTCCTGGATTGTGTTGATTCCACACATTTTACCTGGATCGCACTAATTAGAAAACCCAGCAAGCTTGAATAAAATCCTGGGAAGTACTTTAACTTTCTGAACCTGGAATGCCCACTGCAGTTACGTTGTCAGAATAATGTGTGAAGGAGTGTGAGGAAGGAGCGAGTGTGTGCATGATGGGGAAGACTTCATCCCACCAGGATGACTTGGCAACACACATCGTCTCTCTCACACACACAAAGACATGGACATGAGTATAGCCATGAACAGGTGAACACCACGGCACATATTGAACGAGTATGGTCATGCTAAAGGCAGCCAATCTGCATCCACCAGTGCTTGCAGTGTCAAGGACAGGACATGACGGGACATTACAGTACTGGCGGTTCAGCCCCCAGCTGGCCCTCACCGTCCCGCCGGAGCACCACGGGTGTGGGTGAGCTGTACACCGTGGCATTGCTCATCATGTTCTTCACCACGCAGGTGTAGTTGCCCACGTCGGATGCCTCCACCTTGGCGATGTACAGGTTCCCTGTTCTCTGGGACACGAAGCGTCGGTTGTCCCGGACAAGGATGCTAGGACGGCCATTGTAGATCCACGAATATCTGATTTCTATCAAAACATAAAACAAATAAAATAAAGCCACATTGTGCTTTTAGAAACATGTTTACAATGTTCGTTTATACATTTTATAGTACATATAGTACCATGACACTGTACCAAGCCACCAAAGATTTATTTGATTTTATATGTATGAAGAAGAAAAAGGTTGCTTTGTGATTACATTCCCACTCATCTCCAGATATGTTGAGAACGGGCCTCTGTCCTGTAGGAACTCCATCTGATAATATTCCAGTGTTAACACTCCAGTCTTAAATGTGTCTCACAATGTTTGAATTCACCGCTACACAAAGTCAACATAATGCCACATAATGAGACAATAAACATTTGTCTACCAGTTGCCTCAGTGAGAAGAGTACAGCACGTTGCTTATGTTTCTCTAGTGTTTAGCACATGTATTTGTTTTGTATTAATTCCATGCCTTCGTTGGTATTGTTGGTTCATGTTGTCCATCGGTAGTGGCACCACCGGGGGGGGGGGGGGGGGGGGGGGGGTGGGGGGTCAGGAGGTCGTTTCCTGTTACTTAGCTAATCCTGCTTCGTGTTCATGTGCATTGTTGGTGATTAATGTTACACTGTCTTTTGTTCTCATTGGCGCACTTGTTTGGTTTCATTCTCGTTATTTTCATTACATACATTGTTATATACATACATATTTCAAACTCCGACCTGCCCATGGTGACCCTGCCTTCGCCCGGAGATGCTGGGATTGGCTCCAGCCCCCCCGTAACACCAACTAACGGGACTGAGCGGTACAGATAATGGATGAGTGGATGGATATTTTAATTTGGCTGGAGCTTGAAATGGTAACTTTCCTTCCTTTATTTGTCTGCACTATCTTTGTTTTTCAATATACATTATGTATTTCTATATAAGAAAAGGATAATTACAGTAAACATGTGTAACACACATAGTAATGTGGTCAAATGCATGTTTAATTAAACATGCATTTATACTGGAGTCATTTTAATTAAGCCTGTAGCAAAAGGCTGCTTACACACAAGGACATCTGTCATTTCAGTCAGTTTTTATCTATAGGCCTAAGGTATGTTCTCACCAATTCAGCAACCCCCCAAATTTACTAAGATTTTCATTCAAAATGTAGAATTTCAAGACAGTGACCAGATTTGTCAATGTTAAAAATGACAATCAATAGCTGTACAGATCACAGGAAACTAGAAACCCAACAGCGTATGCTTACTTTAAGTGTTATCAAGAGTTTCTTAAACATTGTTAAGCATTTTAGACTTTAAGCTTTTAGTTTCAAACATTCAATTCATGTGGGAAAATTCTTTCAGAGGAAATTATTTCAATACACCACAAACTAATACAAAGATAGTGCTGGTATAATTCACCAGTAAGCCCAATTTACCAAAAATAATTTATTTAAGCCAAAGATTTAATGCTAGAGCTTTATTACTTATAAAAAGCATTTTTTAGGCATTCTTTTAAAGGCATTTTTAAGGCATTCATTACTTGAACAATGCTAGAGGCTAATCACCCCTCACTGTGACGGGAGTCCTACAAGCTAATGCTAACAAACCTTTAGCTCGGACATGAGCAGTCACAGTACACAACAGATGGCAACCTCAGGCCTAGCAATTCTCTACAACAGTGACGCCACAAGCAGGCGTTAGTGGAAGATACGGTAGAGTGCAGGAACCAGCCCGCAGCCCTTCCACATGTTTACATTGCCCCCCCCCCATCACACCCCCCCATCACACCCCCCCATCACAACACCCCCCCATCACAACATCTTGTGCCGTCCCTCAATCACGAGCAGCCATGAGTCAAACTGTATGCAAAATCCACTGCGAGAATCATAGTGAGGGGCATTGCTTACATTAGCACCTACCTAGAGCTGAACTCGCAGAGCTAATGCTCTGGCTAATGGTGATGTAGCGATAGGCCAGATAGTGACAGCACATTTATCTACTGCAGCAATCACATTAGAATAGCAAATCCCAGAGCGCGTGTATTACCATTGTTCGCAACCGCGGTAAAGAACCGGGTGCTACAAGCGGCTAAGAACATTACTTCTATGATGTATGACTGGTATGCAGTTCCACTATAGGCCTATGTGTAAAGCGTGAGCGAAACACAGAGCGCCATTTTCATGCAGGTGCAGTTAAGTTCTATGTGAAAATGTGTTGGGGAAGTGGAATGTAATTATTATAAATGAGGGAGTGTAGCAATTAATATGTTTTCAGCCAATCGTTTTGCTCGTCTCAGGCGCCGTGAAACACCTGCGCTAAGCACAATGCCTAATCACAGAAATTGAGAGGTCAGTGCAGCGGCAAGAACACATCACCACAGCGGAGACAGAGTTGTGCAGGTTTCAAGCCTGACACCAGCAAATATTTATAACCACAATGATGTATTGCATTACTACGTTAAACCACAGCATGTTAGGTAGAACATTCCACCAGAAATTAGTAGTCACAGTCCAGCTTGTGCTGTGTGCAGAGGTCTGAAAATGTCATGGAGCGTCGGGTTTGAGTATTCTGAGGTTCACACCCTCCTTTACCCCTATTTCTTTGTATATCAGGTAAATGTGGAATTAGTTAAGGTACATTACCCAAAAACATTAAATTAATGAGAGCTATATCATGAAGGATCGCAATTCCATAACTGTTAGTAATCATATTCCTTGATTTCCATAGTGCCATAACTATGATTGTCAAGGTCATTATTACATGGTCCACTGTAATTGCCATGCAATTGCCACACATTGTGTTTGTACCTGGCGCCGGGCGGCTTCATCAAACAAAAAAACAGATTGCGGCAGGGTTTAAGATGCTGAAGACAAACAACACCAAAAGATGTCTCAGCACTGCGTATTGATTCATTATGAAAACATAGTAACCTTACCATGCACCATCTCATTTACATTGAGCTCCCATTTCCTTGCACACTTCTCATTGAAGCAAGGCGTGAAAATGTGTTTTTCGCGCGTCCGTGAAAATACCAGTACGCGGGTTGCAGTGAGAGTCTTTGTGTACCGTGCAAATAGGGCCCTAACTGCCAAATTGGATCTGCTGCAGTATATTGTTGATGTTGTTTCATCAACTCACTCAGGCTGGAGTGGAACAGCACCTACATCACGCAGGAGGCGGAGCGGCCTGTAATTCGCTGATCCTCGTTCGTCGGCTCCTTTTGTTGGTCCTGTCGGTGACAAAAAGGGCTTTGATGCTTGGGTAACACCGAGAAGATGGCTCGGGGTGTCTCCGATGGCCTTCTCCTCACTCCGTTCCTTAACAAGCAGAGGAGGGGTGGGTTGTGTCGCCATCGGCATCGGATTAGCGGGTCGCTTAGTGACGGGCAGGGGAAGGTACTGCGAGATCGGGACGTGGCTCCTTGAGGGACGGCCCGGGATGAAGGACGTGGGACAGCTCAAAGCTGGGGACTCTTTTATGACCCAGCTCAGGGAGCAGAGGGAAGCCTTGTTCGGATCTCGAAGGAAAGAGACGTTGGATTCAAAGCGTGGTGGGCGGTGGGAGGCACTGCTGGAGGCTTCTCTTGTCGGAGCCGAGCCCTCCGGCTCAGTTCAAATCCTCAATTCCTACTGTAGACGGGGGGGGGAGGGATTTCATACTAATATTCTAGATACTGTGGTGATATTTAGGATTTGCATAAGAAGATACAGGGGCCGTGGCGGGGAGTGCGGGGGCAGCGACGTGTACGGAATGCACTGCCAGACCGCGTTGCTTTCTGGACACGTCATGCAGTTGTTGTGGCAAGCTTAAATGGGCAAGGCATTCATTTGCATTAATATTACAGTAGTAAAGTGTCAAATTGCAAAGCAGATATGTCAGGAAGGCTTTCTTCCACATGGAGTCACTATATAGGGGGAACCTATGGAACAGCCATGGTTTCTAGGAGACATGCGTATCCAGACACCTGTCAAATCCTTAAAATCCAGCAGGACCCAGCTGCAGTATGGGGCAAGTTATCAGGACCGCATATCCATATGAAAGAGCTTATGGGGTATGGAAACGCAGCAAAGAGTGAGATGGGGGGAGGTGGGGGGGGTCTGAGCCTGCACGTTAGGGAAGAGGCAAGGGCGCTTAATGTCATGGACCCTGCTGGAAAACACAGCAGATCGGCAGAACGCTGGCAGAACGCTGTGTGTGTGTGTGTGTGTGTGTGTGTGTGTGTGTGTGTGTGGGGCACTAATCAGGCGCGCACAGACGCGGCTGACACTCGTAGCCCTGAAGAGGGATAAAGGAGCTCATGACTCCACACTGCCTGCCAGGTGCCTTTATTAGCCCACCAGTATAAGGCTGCGGCTTAAGAAAATAACCTTTCCAAATGACCGGCAGGGCACGGGTGGCATTAAGGAAGGGAGGAGGAGGAGGACGGCCTAAATGGCAAGAGGTGGGTGTATGAATACCTGCACTGGTGGAACATGAAAGCCATTGCACTGTACTGGAGCGAAAACTTGCGGTTGTAGAAGCCATGCTCTAATATTCCATTTGTCATAAAGCTTTTGATCTATAGAGTCTATAGAGGTTTACAGCAAGCAACAGAAGCTTGGCGATAGAGTAAAGAGTTGGGGTTCACAAGATTTCAAGGTTTCGGTTTGTGCCTCTGAGAGAGTTTATTAAAAACAAACCACAGAGCTCACATATACTTTTAAAGGCAATGTGGAAAATATGGGGTACGCATTGTAACTGCGGACCCTACTCCAGTCCATAAGGGCAATAATCCAACACCCTGATCCATGTCCACTGCACTGGACCTCGAACTCTTCGGACCAGAGCTCACTATCCTTGTATTCCGCTGTTTAAACATATTTGATTTAACATAGGAGACACCTCAGCGTGGTGATACATAATTTTCCTGAATGTTTATGAGTAATGCAAACAACTTCAAGTCAGGCTTAAAGTTCCCTGCAGCTACAGCTGTTCACTGGCACCACCTGCTGGAACAACACCGTTTTGGGGCAGCTTTGAAAACCATAGGTTGAGTATCATGATAATGGTTTCTTACGACTGCCAAGCACAGGGTGAAAAAAGTAGCACCAAGAGACACGACGGAGCGCGGAAGTACCTCCAGAATGGGGCGGCGGCCCACACAGCAACACCACCGCCTGACCTTCTCGCACCGACACTGGGCTCCTCGCCTTGCTGCTGGAATTCTGCAGATCTGAACACAGCATGGACAACAGGTGCGCCATTACTTTTCATTACGGGCGGCATCATCCCACAGACGGGTAATAGACCGCTCGGAGGACCAGAACCTTTCGAAATACCACTGTAACCTGCAGAGGTCATGAAAATATCAGTGACACTGCGAACATCGCTCAGCCAATTAAATAAAATGGAGCATTTGTATTACCTCCAGAATGTCACTGCCTCTGCCTCACCATAAGTGATGTAACAATCCACACCCATAAGCAGCCACACCTATGGTGGAGTGCAACGTATAGGCACCAAATTAACTTCACGCCAATTAACGGTGGAATGATCCATTTTTCACACTGTGATGACAGGGGCAATTCACATCCTTTCAGCAAAATGGATGATATGCATGTATAAATGCTTTTATATATAAAACTTTTAATTTTCATACAGTGACCGGGGTGGTGCCTGAACTACAAGAGACATTACCTAATGATAATCAATAATAAACTTCAAGTACCATTGCAATCAAGTGTGTTTGGTTGTTAAATTCCAATTACAGCAACATCATATTTGTTCATGCAGAGTGTACAGACTAAGTGGACTCTGATTTACACTTTTCCCATGACAAGGCAGAAATTCAGAGTGTGTTATTAAGCACCACAGTTGTTAAGGAACAGACACATTCTAAAAACTCATCTACGTATGCATCATTAAATTGCATACTACACATACACACTTACATCAAGCAGACTTCAAAAGTTTGTGTATCACTGAAACTTCAAGTTTGTGTATCACTGAAACAGCCAATGAAGTTCTGTTGAACACAGGTCCCAAACAGAAACAGCTGATCCCAGGATTAGCTCAGAGTTTACCAACGACACGTTAAGTGTATTGTAAATATTGTATGTTTGTGTTGAGGCAGTTCAGCGCCCGCCAAATGATTACAGCAGTTCCCGCACAGAACCGCTGCAATCCCCTACCGGATCAGTGGAGAACATCTCTTTTAGGAAGGATTTCAGTCTGGCAGGAACACCAGCGGAATCTGAAGTGAGAGCTGTACTCACAAGCAAACTCTACTTTGGCTTCGCGGCTGAGGATGGTTCCGAGGGCATTAGTGGCGATGCACTGGTAAGTGCCTCCGTGTTTCATTGCCTGTGGGGTATTGATCAGAAGGTTGCCCTCCACCAGACTGTAGTTCGAATCCATGTCAATGTTGAGATCTCTTCCATTGAATTTCCACCTGCAGATGAAGGTATGTTGGTTCTACAAGTTTGTTTTGTTTACTTTTACAAAGCAATTAAAGAATTGTGCTTGCAATACTTTGATTTTTTATTTTGTGTGTGTGTGTGTGTGTGTGTGGTGACAGGAAACCAACTTTTAAAGCCCCAGGGAACATAACTGTGTTTTTCTTTCAAATTAGGTTAATCTTGCTCTTCTGGGCACACAATTTACATATTTATTGTCTTTAGAATAAACTACCAAAGTCCAGTAAATAACTACTTTATTTCCACAGAAGTTGTAAAATCTCTTTCATATGTTTTAGCAGTGTGTGTCAGTGTAGTCTATGTTGGGTTAGCCTTTTATTATTAGCAAAATCCTAATTGGAAAGTTTGTACATGTTAGTGCTGTGGTTGCATGATTTGATTAGTCTTGCTTGCATTTAAGATAACTTATGACTCTCCATGTCACGCCAAGGCTGATAACCAAGCAGTCCTCTCAAACCATACACACCTACCACTCAAACGTCCACTTCTCCACACACCTACCACACACATGTCCTTTTCTCCTGTCTCATTCACCAGTTTAATTCTTACTCCCTTCACCTGTGCCTCGTTGCCTTCTCCACATTTAACCCCCATGGTTCTCATGTCCACTTCGCACTGATGGTCTAACACTTCATTATCCTTCTTTATTTCTACTCAAACTGCTTTGGATTCTTTAATCAACACCCTGAATAGTGTCTCTCACACCTCACTCCTGACTAAGCTATGACACACCAAAGGGAAATTAGCTTTGTTTGAGTTGCATAGCAGGCATAGTGAGTCTCTGACCCAGGGTTGTCAGTCAGGCATGCTCATTAGAATATTAGGACCACGCCCAGGCCGTTATCAGATAGCCAATCTGGCTGGCTTTTGAGCAGTGTTTTATCATATTTCAGTTGTTTTTATAATTGAAAATTAGCTGAATGTTTATTATAAAGCTCTAGTTTAGTACCATGCAAACATTGTTAATATTTTAATATGTGTGGTGGGTGATTTTGTGTTTTTGCATTTAAAATCAAGTAGTTTACCCATACATTTATGGGTGTTTTGTCATCAGTGTATATCTATGTGTCCCAGCAGTTATGTCTAAAAAAATAATTACATTTTTTTTTTCATTATCTGTTGCTCACTTATTTTAAAAGGAGATTGATAACAACCCAATGAACACATATGAGGGGTAAATATAAGAACAACCTTCTCTGATTTAGGATCAATTTCTACCCATTACCTGTCAGTGAACACAACTGCATCAACACAGGGAACCTGATCCTAGGTCAGTCTGCTTCCTGTGAGATGCTTGAAAACATTCGAGCCAGCATATTTACCTATAATGTGGCTTCGGGTTCCCCTTGGCTCTACAGTTGATGAATATCTTGTTGTCATCGCCACTCAGCGGGAAAATGCCGTCGCTGGGCTCTTGGGTGAACATGGGGCCATGGCGGGTGATCCTCTCTGTAAGGAGACACGTAAGCGGGACGAGAATAGCCAAGCGTGCTCGTGCCCAAAGGCAGCGCTTCAACATGGCGATTTCAACGCTTGTAAGCTCATTAAGACGTGTGTGTGTGGGGCAACGCCAAAGGGTGCAGCTTTTCCTCCTGTCCAACGCTCCACCTCCACCCGCACTCCACCCGTGTACCGCAGTGCCATATCTACACCTCGTCTTTCTTTCTGGCAGCGTCTGCGCACACATGGCACCACAAATTGCTCCGCTGTTTTGGTTGACTGCTGCCAAGACACAGATCCACGTCTCTAATTGCCCCGTGTTGGGGTAATTACTTCAGCGAAATATATAATTTCCTAAATGGCTCAACAACATGGAGCTTTTGACGTCACTCGACATGGGAATTGGGGGGGGGGGCGTTCACGTACAATTCAAAGTAATTGAGCTTTTCAAGCAGCGTTCAGCCTCGTGTGCATGTCGTGAATTGGACGCGTCGTCCCAGAGCTGGAATGTGATTCAAACGCAAATCTGCGTGCAGACACACTCGTGTGAATGCGACGTGTCGCCCATGTACGCTCTCCCTGCAGTTTTCTGTACGAACATTCAGCCCCGCCTGCTCCTCCATTTACCTATTTGGAAAGGAGCCATTTCCCGCATGGTGTTTTTTGCCTCTCTTTCTGATTATCCCTCGTCCTCGTCCTGGCATGAATCACCTCCTCTTTCTCTTTGAGCAGATGAACTTCTGTTTTTTACAGGTCCCTAACCTTGACAAGGACATAGTGAAGTGCTCCCTCCTGCATTTCGCTAATGGAAATTGCCAGGCCTGTTTGCCCGGGGTGAGGGCCTCACGTCTCCAGACTCGGCGGGATGCGCCGCCCCCCCCCCCCCCCCCTTTCCTCCTAGTTTTTATGTGTCCTTTATAAACGAGATGAAATTGACGATCCATTTAAAGCTTGTGGCGGGTGATGCCACTTTTTTGCATGCGACAGGACCCAGGGGAGGAACTTCACAATCACCACTTCTTCTAAATATGCAGCAGATGTGGAGTTAAGATGCCAGAGAAGTAGATTAAGGGAGGGGACTTGTGCCAGGGCTCGCCAGAGGATGGAGGTGGTGTCCTGCTCACCGTAAGTCACACGTTAGACACATTTATGCATTAGATTGGCTGTGGTTCTCCCAATATAGATGTAAATACACCTGACCTAAAGCTGATATTTAGTTATTTAACCTTATTGTAATTTGAAACCCACCATGAGTCGAAACTGTCACTTACTTTCAGCACTCTATGCAAATGACTACAACTTCAATGACTAGTAATCTAGGCCTAGTGTTAAATTAAACATTATCAATTTCTGTTTTTAATGGAATTGTCTAATTCACTGTGTCAAGCAGACAATGAGGAAAAACCTATTCTACATTTGGTCAAAATAGTCTTAGCAATTAGCTAACTGCTTAGTTATTCTATCTATGTTATTATCATATGCATAATTTAATATGTTTAAACTACTGTACCTACATTCTTGAGCTATTTTACGTGTAATGTTATTATCCACTGTTACTCTACCCTCCATTTCTAATGAAAAATAGATTTAATCCAGGGATCAATTCCTAGATGCATTCCTATAAATTGTGGTAATCTTTTCAGCTTGATCAGTTTAAATCACATCCCTGGAATTGTCAGCGCTTCAGAATTGCATTTCATGGATCTGGATATGACCGGCTGTGTGTTTCTGTATAGAATTCCACACGGCCGCCATCCACGTTCGTGAAATAGCATCAGACATACTAACATATGTTGATATGAACTAAAAAACACATCCACCAGGACCAAGCTTCTGCGGGTCGGGCTCCGTCAGCTCTGAGGACCGGAAGCCCGGCGTCTTTTCTCCCACCTCGTTCCGGCATTGAGAGCAGCTTGCCTCGTGGGGTTTTATCCCTGTTTACTAAACACGCTGTCGGAGCATATGGCTGCGCGATCAAAGGCAGGCACCTGCGGCTGAAAAACGAGCATCCCCCGCCGCCCGCTCCTGTGGCGGGCCACAACCGCCGTGGCGGCCGCGCTGAGGGGCGGCGGCTGATGGGGCTTAAACGGAGCACCTGCCGCTCGAGGATTGCACGACCCCTCGCAGCACCAAAGTACGGCGGCGAGGATTCTGAACGCCGGGAGCTTTGTACTGCAAACAAGCGTGCGGGGGGTCTGCCAAGGTTACGTTCCAAGCAACCCGCCGATCACACAACCGAAGCCGAGAGAGCTTGTTGCCTTTCGTATTGTGTTTGTTTGTATAAAATGATGCAGGGTGCATTTGTTAGCACCCGAATACAGCTCTGGTGCGCTTAGGGCCCGCTTGGCAAAACGATTGAGGGACACCGTACTTTCCAACACCTTTGCAGTAGCAGATTGCTTTATGCTTAGGATTGTGTTCATACAACAGAGCAGCATCGCTGATCCCAGACCTGTTGAGATTTTCTAGCCATGTTAGCAGAGATGCAACTGATCCTACATCAGCATTCCTGCTCATTTTTTGAATACATCTTAACTGTGTCAAGGAGAACTGGGAAATCTAAGTCAGAACATATTCAGTGAATTATTTTTAATGTGTTTAAAGGTAAACTAATCTAGCTAGTGCACTAACCATTACTTAAATAAAATAAAAAGATCGGACGAAAATGTTTAAGGAATTATTCCACGAAGACATTAAAAAACGAGGCCTGCTGAGGCGAGCGTAGGAACGCGTTTGAAGATGAAGAAGGAAGCCGATGAGACGTAGCGGAATAAAGCGCCGTCCTCCCCTGAAGAGGGGACTGTGCAGACCGGGTGGGGTATCAAAGGCTGCTCGAGGGACATCATACCTGCGAGGTGGCACTTGAGTGACAGCAGGATTAAGAGTTCCCATGGCAACAAGATCTTCATCTTCCGAGGTCACAGTTTCGGTTTTATTCCCATCCAACTGCCAGAGCGCGAGAGACGCGGCGTTCCTGCGCAGGAATCAGCTCTCGTTAGCTGCAGGAGTGGGAGAGACGGAGAGAGAAAAAAGACGGAGCATGTTTAGAGGAAGGTGGGGGAGCAGGTGGGTGCGGTTGTACCCACACATGCACACACCTAAAGCGCGTAAAGGAGAACCAGGATATTAATCATTCATATACATCCAAATAAGCGGAGGCCGAATCTCAGGCGAGTCAGAATCTCAGCTGATCTACCGTGGGCCGGTGTTTAGAGCACACCTGCAGCGGTGCTATTCTCCGGAGAGGGAGCGAGGAGGAGGAGGAGGAAGGAGGAGGAAGCTTACAGCAGTAGCTCACGGCTGCAGGATCTTGGCGCACAGGCTGGAAGGTGATGTTTGAACAACGCTAAAACTCGCGGCTTCCTGGGCTGGGCCGCACCAACAGACCAAGACCAAGACCAGACCAGACCTGCTGTGTATCTGAAGAACATTTGATATAGGAGACAGCACATGTTGACAATGATGGAGGACATGCAACCAGTGGGTCACATATGGGAGACCCTGATTCTCATGCACGTTTTGATCATGTCCACTTATGAGTCCCATACACGAGACGCTTTAATTTCTGACCATCATTGTTTTATATTTACAAATGAGGCATGATTAAAAATTAATAAGATGGTATTTGTGTGGAATTTCAGAACTGCTGAATAACATTACAGTCATCCATGCTCCTATTTACCATGTGAGGTTTCTATGGCTCATTTTCGTGATGAGTCTCTACTGTGCCCGACCCCAGATGAGGTGTCACTCACAATACGCAGAAGTCTAAACTTTGCAGTTTAACAAAGGCATCAACAAATGTTCTCCAGTATGTCCTTTTTTGCCCACATCACAGCTTAGCCAGACATATCTCCTTTCATGTATATTTATAACAGCGGGTTTTCAGTTGGAAAGGAATGAAATATTATCTGTTGTTTAGCACTTTTACCCTCTGAATAATACACTCTCTCCCTCTCCACTCGTGTCCCAAATGAACTGTAGAACTGAACTGAGAAGTGCATAAGAAATAACTTGTCCTCGCATATCACTCAAGCCTTGAGATCTGCAGGCTTGCAGTCGCTTCAGATGCACACATTACTGGACCACAATGCCAGTTCAGCTCACTAATATCTGAGCAGTTGGTGTTTTCTGGAGAAATAGCAGAAATATGCATTTACCTGTACTCTCAGTACAGAAGTTATATGCATGTATAGATGCAATTAAGGTTCTAAAATCTGTCAAGAATTTTTAATGAACTTTACATAATCTAAGTTCAATTTAGGTACAGAAGTTTTTGATGTAGTTTAGTGGAGCGGAACAAAGATTCTCTCTCATTCTCATTGAACATTGTTCCATTAATATGTCAAATCTCTGGTATTGTTCCAAGCCCTTTTCACGGAGCTTCTCGACGGCTGTGTGATCGTTGGCCAGGAAATGAAAAGAACTGACCAGGAAAGAAAAATGAGCCAGGATCAGATCGGAGATGGAGGGACAGATTAAATTAGATGGGATTGATCATGTTCCTATATTATCTGCTCCGAGGGCAGAGGGACCACGAGGCCTGACCTTCAAACCCTCCATCACTTCACTCATCTCTATTGATTCGCAATCCATTTTTTTTACCTCATGCTTCTTCTTCCTTTTCTTCTTTTTTTTTGTCATTTTGTCCCATTGGGCCACTATGAGTCTCAAGGAAGTCTGGGAGTTGATAACCTCATGTTAACCTGCGTGTATCAGGCCTGGACAGTGAGTAGCTGAAATGGATGCTGGGTAACGGTAGTGAGTACTGAGACTAGGATGAGCACCCTTTGACCTGGTTGGAGTCTCGGAGGAGCTCTAGCTCAATTGACATGACTTCCTTTAATTGTATTGTCCAACCGTGGTGCATTTTGGAGAGATCGGGGGTGGGTTGGTTGTTTTATAGCCCACTAGATCCATACAAGTGTTCACTCCAAAACAAGCCATTTACAACATATGTGCTATAAATACTATACAGAAAGGTTTCCTCTGCTCATACTGCAATGCACATTAGTTCTGCTCATGACCCTAGCATTCCTTGGACTGAGGCGATAGGGAAGAAGAAACGGGCAGAAATGACGGCCTGCTCATGACCTCCATTCAAAAGGCAAAGCAGGCCAACTGAAGCTTCAGGCATTACTGCTGTTCCCCGCGGTTCACACATTTGACAGTCGCCCATGCTGATGTTCTAATATGAAAGGAAATATCGCAGTAGGCCTTTACTGGGCATGTGTGTGCGGCACCAAAGTGCTGATACGACACAAGATTTCAAATGTCACAGGGTCGCAGCGCAACACAAGCCTACATTCGAGCCCCAAGCGCTACGACCACTGACGCCGCTGTTATCCCACGCTTTCTCCAAGTGGCCCGAGCGTTCAGGGGTTTTATGCTACCTGACTGAAAACTTGTCTTTGTACGTTTTAGTCGTGGCAACCCTTCTCAAGTGCATTCTGTGCTGATGGCATTTTGTACCGTTGAGCCGTGCATCTATTATGTCCTTGTTTTTTCCTTCCCTTAAATCTGTTATAAGTAAAATATTATTATTATATATTATTATTTTATATATTGCAGAGGAGATAATGTAGGATCACAAGTAGGCAAATCAGTGATGACACAAACACTGAGACAGGTGTCAGAACCAGGTGAAACTACTACAGTAATTAGGGGTAGGAATGCCCTACTACAGTGTGTGAGAGCTGCCCTCCTGCATGACTGACATCTAACTACAATTTAACACACCTGATCCAGTTAATTATGGCTTTTAGTAATATATGAACATTTGAGCCAGGTGGGTTGAAACCAAACCCTACAGGGCGGTATATCACCAGGACTGAAATTGTCCTCCCCTGCAATAGAAAAACGACTTAATGAACTACAGTGACAAAGAGGGGGATATAAACAGGGGGGGTTGGGGGGGGGGGGGGTTAAAGAAATGCTAAAATCAGAAACAGGTGTTGGTGATAAAGAAGCAGAGATAGGGAGTAGCCAGAACAATGTGGAATTCCTGCACTGTGGTTCTGTCCAGAACTGTATTGCCATATACCATTCAGTGCTGACATCTTCATGTCGGTCTACGCATACTTACTCCAAAAGCCAAAGACACCAAAGTCTGAGTGAAATGACAGGAAAGCTGGTATCTCATAGTTATCTTCTCATTTTTAACCAAGAGTACTTTGGGATTCAGAGTGACATCTTCCTTCTCAAGCACTTAAGCACAAATTCACATTTCCTCTGATTCTGCACTGACTCCTCAGAGTGCAAGAGCTTAAATAACCAGTATAGCCTTTTTTGTTGTTTTAAGCCTGCCTGATTGGTTGCACATGAAAGCAAACCTGTCACATGGCCCGTTAACGAAGTTGCTCTTTATAACGTGCCATTTAAGAATACAGCATACCTGTCATTTAAAAATACAGCAGGCATGTGGTTTAAAAGGTTACGGCTAGACATCCTTCCCAGAAAAATCACTGCTTAACTCTTTTTTTGTTCCATATTATCATGTATATTAAACTGGTGTATAACTAATCAAGCTTCCTACTGAATAGTCAAGATAACCAACATGCAATATTCAAAACCAAAATACTTTCATGCTGCTTATATGAAATTTGGCAGATGAGTGCTACTCAATGGGTAGCATCTGATCTGTCTCACAGCTGCGAGGCCACAATATGGATTTCATTACAAGCAAATGACATCTCCATTAGACAATTAGGTCATACCAGAACACTGGTAATACTTTACACGGAGTGTGTCTATATTCATAACATCTTACATAAATACTTCATATTGCATTGATGAATGTTCACTCATGAAATATTACTCATGAACACTCATGAAATATTAATGTTTTTAATGTTTACTCAGGCTCCATATATTCTACTATACAATAAAAATCTCCATATTATTAGAATATAAAGTAGATAGCATGCTGATGTCACGCTGCTCTACAGAACTCGACTCCCCACGATGCCCCAGATTATCCAGGACACCAGAGATCAGCTTCTCCAGAGGACCAACTGGCTTCATCTGTGTCTAGTCAGCTGCAGTGTATGTAAACTTGTCCGGTCCGCTTCCTCTGAGCGAGGTACTGCTGATACTCCGTACCAAGCGTTATCTCCGGACCGTTATCTCCGCACCGTTATCTCTGTGTACTCGACCCTGCCTGTTTTTTGGATTTCACCTTGTTGGTTTTGCCCCTGTGTGATGATGAATGTTTCCTGCCTATCTGGTTAGAAGTTTGCCTGTCCGTCTTTACTCTTTGAGAACCCCCCTGGCGTTCTAGTTTGCTCTGTACTGGTTTTAACTTTCGCTTGTCTGCTGTTTACATTTTGGATTTTCCAAACTGGTGCCAAAGCCTGCTCCCTATCACACACATTCCCTTAGATAATTAAATGTCATATGAATATATGAATGAGAGTTGATTTTCAGTTCTGACTGAAAGCATAGCGTATTGTGGACTTATGAGCATCTATACGAATAAATGTATACTGCAATCTATTTTATTGTAATATTAAAAGGAAATACTTAATAAATGTTTGTGTAACTACGTTTATGAAAGTGTAAGGTAGACACCCATCATGAAAACTTGAAGAAGCTACAGACGTTTTACAACCTTGAATAGTAAATCAACGTAACCCTTCTAGTCGTACTATCTTGATCGAAACAAGCGTTGGTTTATAACTCACCTAAAGCCTAAATGGCTATGAATAAACTGCAACAAGGCACTGTTTGTAAAAGTTGGATGGTTGACTGTTGAGAGGTCTGGCAGAAGCTTTAAGATATATTTCCACAGGATGTCTAACAAGTCCCATACGTCTTCGGTCATTAATGTCACACCGAGATGATCGATGCTCGTTTCTGTTATGTGGCATCAGCTGTCCACACGCCTCCTGAGTAGGACCAGCTTGCTTTTAGTTCTTGCTGTGCCCACATCCTCTCCTCCAAGCTCTCAGAGCCCAAAAGAAGAAGAAGAAGAAAAAGGACCCTGTACATCTGTACTGAGCCAGATATGGCACGATAATATGTGTCAAGATGTAGTGTCTGTGTCGAATTATCTCTTTGACAAGAGAGCAGCGCTCCATTTTAATGATGCATGGGGTCCTGGCCGTCCTCTGGGAGGGAGTGTTTCTTGGCTATTGTCCAGCAAAGGAAAACGTAAAAAGTAGTTGATCACGACCCTTCCATGATTAATTTATATACCAGGGAAAAATTACAATGGTAATAATTCTTGTGCTCGGTGAACGGCGGTCGCAGGTGTTGGAAATACGGAGTGGGATGAAGTCTGGCTAATGGTGCCTGAAGGGGGTGTGATCTGTCAGGGATAATCTCCAATAATACTGGGACATGGATAATGTGCAACCCCCCTACCCATCCAACCCCCCAACACACACACACACACACACATGCAGTGGCTGCAGATGAAGAGATTTCATTGCAGCCTCTATGAAACCGGCGGAAGATTGTGACGATGGTCATGCCGCTGGTTCCAGCGAGCACACCGGCGGATCTGCTCAGAGCCACGGCGTGAATCCACAGTGAATCACACAGTGATTCAGGAAGGCAGCATGTGGCGTGCTGCTGTTTTGTCTACATCGCCAGCTGCCAAAACCTCACCCATCGTCAAACGGAAGCTAATGTCTCTCATCATGAGCACACCCAAATGATACATGAGGTGATACAAGTATATATCAGCTTAAGAGCCAGGGGAGGGGAGCTGTGGGTATATTCATGGGGATTGGACATGAATCTGTCAGTGTGATTGGGGTGTCCCAGTCCAGCGCTAGGCTAACCTTCATAAGCGATTCTCAGTCAAGGTGTGGCGCTCTGCCAGCAATTCATCACTGTCACGGCGTGGGAAAGGGGGGGGATACCTCACCTTCATCACTGTACGCTTAAACTGCACATAATGCATGAAATATGAACCAATGAATCACACACACTGAATCAGATCTGAGCAACACTAATTATGAAATGTCATATCTGCCCAAACCATCGCTATACGGTGCATTCATCCCCCGCAGTTATGGGATTCTAGATTGATTACCGTGTCATGCCATATTTTAATAAAAGTGCTTACTTCAGTATATGACTTTTTAATTAAGGTGAAAGTGGATGGATTGGCTTTGCATAAGCATTTTCTTTTGACACAATACAACATAATATGGCAGCATTTTTTTTTTTTACAAATACCAATGATGCCTGCACCATCATTTTCTAAGTCCACTCAATTTCAACGCAAATTTTATAATGTGGTTCTGAGGCTTTTAAATATTCAATAGTGCATCCAAAGAAATCAAAAATAAATTTTTGAAAAAAAAAAAAGAATATGTGGCACCTGAAATATCAAAAAAACTAGGCAAATCTACACAGTAGATGGCATTTTGGATTATTCCAATTTGTACTATGCATTTATTAGTTGAAGTCACAGCTAACAACATTTTTAACACATAGCCCTTTAGGTGTCTTGTTTATGTGCATTTCAGCAGTGGAGAAGTAGTCACAAATGTTTGACAAAATCATTACCTTTGAGAAAATAACATAACAGGTTTCCCACAGAAAATGAAAATCAGAAAATAAGTCTTGTTATTATCTGTGGTGTTTATCCAGAGAAAGAAATGTGACACTTTTGATTAGGTCTCCTATGCCTCTGATTATTCTCTTGAGCAAAAAAGTACCATAATTAAACATTTCTCTTTTTAAGTTTCAATAATCCTAACACACATTGTGCTCAGAGTAGCCAAGATTGCTAAACCTGCCAATGTTTAAAAAAATAACAGAGTACAAACCTAAAAGGTGTTTTATTCAAACTCAAGTCAAGCCTGTCTTTTCTTCACACTCATTAGTCTAGCAGCTATACATTACAGTGTTCCTCATGTAGCTTATTTTGTGGGACTGTACAAAAAATAGTTTCTCTTTTTTGACAAAAACATACATGGACTGTTTAGAGTTCTGTAAAGTTATTTCTTTGACAATACAGTCTAACGAAGCTAGCTAGTTAATCGACTGGTTGAAAGACCCTGAACATATAATCAGCCAAGCAAAGAGCAAAAACAATTAAGGTATCAAGGCTGTGTGAATTTGAATTCAGTCCTTAATGTTTGTGCTACAAGCTAGCTACTGTAATGTTAGGCCGAGGGGAGACGCCCACTCCCACAAATGCACAACACTATCATGTTGACCTGTTGTTTTTTGTTGGACTGATTCAAACTCTGAATAAGTCTCCCCCCACACCTCCACAACCCACTCCCCTGCTCACAGACACACCTCTACAACCCCACTCCCCTGCTCACAGACACACCTCTACAACCCCACTCCCCTGCTCACAGACACACCTCTACAACCCCACTCCCCTGCTCACAGACACCTCTACAGCCCCACTCCCCTGCTCACAGACACACCTCCACAACCCCACTCCCCTGCTCACAGACACACCTCTACAACCCCACTCCCCTGCTCACAGACACACCTCTACAACCCCACTCCCCTGCTCACAGACACACCTCTACAACCCCACTCCCCTGCTCACAGACACCTCTACAGCCCCACTCCCCTGCTCACAGACACACCTCCACAACCCCACTCCCCTGCTCACAGACACACCTCTACAACCCCACTCCCCTGCTCACAGACACCTCCACAACCCACTCCCCTGCTCACAGACACACCTCCACAACCCCACTCCCCTGCTCACAGACACACCTCTACAACCCCACTCCCCTGCTCACAGACACACCTCCACAACCCACTCCCCTGCTCACAGATACACCTCTACAACCCCACTCCCCTGCTCACAGACACCTCTACAGCCCCACTCCCCTGCTCACAGACACACCTCCA
This sequence comes from Brachyhypopomus gauderio, assembly GCF_052324685.1. Classification (NCBI taxonomy): domain Eukaryota; kingdom Metazoa; phylum Chordata; class Actinopteri; order Gymnotiformes; family Hypopomidae; genus Brachyhypopomus; species Brachyhypopomus gauderio. Next base: position 6,518,010 of record NC_135218.1, read on the forward strand.
CAACCCCACTCCCCTGCTCACAGACACACCTCTACAACCCCACTCCCCTGCTCACAGACACACCTCCACAACCCACTCCCCTGCTCACAGACACACCTCTACAACCCCACTCCCCTGCTCACAGACACCTCTACAGCCCCACTCCCCTGCTCACAGACACACCTCCACAACCCACTCCCCTGCTCACAGACACACCTCTACAACCCCACTCCCCTGCTCACAGACACCTCTACAGCCCCACTCCCCTGCTCACAGACACACCTCCACAACCCCACTCCCTTGCTCACAGACACACCTCTACAACCCCACTCCCCTGCTCACAGACACACCTCCACAACCCACTCCCCTGCTCACAGACACACCTCTACAACCCACTCCCCTGCTCACAGACACCTCTACAGCCCCACTCCCCTGCTCACAGACACACCTCCACAACCCCACTCCCCTGCTCACAGACACACCTCCACAACCCCACTCCCCTGCTCACAGACACACCTCTACAACCCCACTCCCCTGCTCACAGACACACCTCCACAACCCACTCCCTTGCTCACAGACACACCTTTACAACCCCACTCCCCTGCTCACAGACACACCTCCACAACCCACTCCCCTGCTCAGACACACCTCTACAACCCCACTCCCCTGCTCACAGACACACCTCTACAACCCACTCCCCTGCTCACAGACACACCTCTACAACCCATTCCCCTGTTCAGACACACCTCTACAACCCCACTCCCCTGCTCACAGACACACCTCTACAACCCACTCCCCTGCTCACAGACACACCTCTACAACCCACTCCCCTGCTCACAGACACACCTCTACAACCCACTCCCCTGCTCACAGACACACCTCTACAACCCACTCCCCTGCTCACAGACACACCTCTACAACCCATTCCCCTGTTCAGACACACCTCCACAACCCACTCCCCTGCTCACAGACACACCTCTACAACCCCACTCCCCTGCTCACAGACACCTCTACAGCCCCACTCCCCTGCTCACAGACACACCTCCACAACCCCACTCCCCTGCTCACAGACACACCTCTACAACCCCACTCCCCTGCTCACAGACACACCTCCACAACCCACTCCCCTGCTCACAGACACACCTCTACAACCCCACTCCCCTGCTCACAGACACCTCTACAGCCCCACTCCCCTGCTCACAGACACACCTCCACAACCCACTCCCCTGCTCACAGACACACCTCTACAACCCCACTCCCCTGCTCACAGACACCTCTACAGCCCCACTCCCCTGCTCACAGACACACCTCCACAACCCCACTCCCTTGCTCACAGACACACCTCTACAACCCCACTCCCCTGCTCACAGACACACCTCCACAACCCACTCCCCTGCTCACAGACACACCTCTACAACCCACTCCCCTGCTCACAGACACCTCTACAGCCCCACTCCCCTGCTCACAGACACACCTCCACAACCCCACTCCCCTGCTCACAGACACACCTCCACAACCCCACTCCCCTGCTCACAGACACACCTCCACAACCCCACTCCCCTGCTCACAGACACACCTCTACAACCCCACTCCCCTGCTCACAGACACACCTCCACAACCCACTCCCTTGCTCACAGACACACCTTTACAACCCCACTCCCCTGCTCACAGACACACCTCCACAACCCACTCCCCTGCTCAGACACACCTCTACAACCCCACTCCCCTGCTCACAGACACACCTCTACAACCCATTCCCCTGTTCAGACACACCTCTACAACCCACTCCCCTACTCACAGACACACCTCCACAACCCACTCCCCTGCTCACAGACACACCTCCACAACCCCACTCCCCTGCTCACAGACACACCTCCACAACCCCACTCCCCTGCTCACAGACACACCTCTACAACCCACTCCCCTGCTCACAGACACACCTCTACAACCCACTCCCCTGCTCACAGACACACCTCTACAACCCATTCCCCTGTTCAGACACACCTCTACAACCCACTCCCCTACTCACAGACACACCTCCACAACCCACTCCCCTGCTCACAGACACACCTCCACAACCCCACTCCCCTGCTCACAGACACACCTCCACAACCCCACTCCCCTGCTCACAGACACACCTCTACAACCCCACTCCCCTGCTCACAGACACCTCCACAACCCACTCCCCTGCTCACAGACACACCTCCACAACCCCACTCCCCTGCTCACAGACACACCTCTACAACCCCACTCCCCTGCTCACAGACACACCTCCACAACCCACTCCCCTGCTCACAGACACACCTCTACAACCCCACTCCCCTGCTCACAGACACCTCTACAGCCCCACTCCCCTGCTCACAGACACACCTCCACAACCCCACTCCCCTGCTCACAGACACACCTCTACAACCCCACTCCCCTGCTCACAGACACACCTCCACAACCCACTCCCCTGCTCACAGACACACCTCTACAACCCCACTCCCCTGCTCACAGACACCTCTACAGCCCCACTCCCCTGCTCACAGACACACCTCCACAACCCACTCCCCTGCTCACAGACACACCTCTACAACCCCACTCCCCTGCTCACAGACACCTCTACAGCCCCACTCCCCTGCTCACAGACACACCTCCACAACCCCACTCCCTTGCTCACAGACACACCTCTACAACCCCACTCCCCTGCTCACAGACACACCTCCACAACCCACTCCCCTGCTCACAGACACACCTCTACAACCCACTCCCCTGCTCACAGACACCTCTACAGCCCCACTCCCCTGCTCACAGACACACCTCCACAACCCCACTCCCCTGCTCACAGACACACCTCCACAACCCCACTCCCCTGCTCACAGACACACCTCTACAACCCCACTCCCCTGCTCACAGACACACCTCCACAACCCACTCCCTTGCTCACAGACACACCTTTACAACCCCACTCCCCTGCTCACAGACACACCTCCACAACCCACTCCCCTGCTCAGACACACCTCTACAACCCCACTCCCCTGCTCACAGACACACCTCTACAACCCACTCCCCTGCTCACAGACACACCTCTACAACCCACTCCCCTGCTCACAGACACACCTCTACAACCCACTCCCCTGCTCACAGACACACCTCTACAACCCATTCCCCTGTTCAGACACACCTCTACAACCCACTCCCCTACTCACAGACACACCTCCACAACCCACTCCCCTGCTCACAGACACACCTCCACAACCCCACTCCCCTGCTCACAGACACACCTCCACAACCCCACTCCCCTGCTCACAGACACACCTCTACAACCCCACTCCCCTGCTCACAGACACCTCTACAACCCACTCCCCTGCTCACAGACACACCTCCACAACCCCACTCCCCTGCTCACAGACACACCTCTACAACCCACTCCCCTACTCACACACACACCTCTACAACCCACTCCCTTGCTCACAGACACACCTCTACAACCCACTCCCCTGCTCACAGACACCTCTACAACCCACTCCCCTGCTCACAGACACACCTCCACAACCCCACTCCCCTGCTCAAAGACACACCTCCACAACCCCACTCCCCTGCTCACAGACACACCTCCACAACCCACTCCCCTGCTCACAGACACACCTCTACAACCCCACTCCCCTGCTCACAGACACACCTCTACAACCCACTCCCCTGCTCACAGACACACCTCTACAACCCCACTCCCCTGCTCACAGACACACCTCCACAACCCACTCCCCTGCTCACAGACACACCTCTACAACCCCACTCCCCTGCTCACAGACACACCTCTACAACCCACTCCCCTGCTCACAGACACACCTCCACAACCCCACTCCCCTGCTCACAGACACACCTCTACAACCCCACTCCCCTGCTCACAGACACACCTCCACAACCCCACTCCCCTGCTCACAGACACACCTCTACAACCCACTCCCCTGCTCATAGACACACCTCCACAACCCACTCCCCTGCTCACTGACACACCTCTACAACCCCACTCCCCTGCTCACAGACACACCTCTACAACCCACTCCCCTGCTCACAGACACACCTCTACAACCCCACTCCCCTGCTCACAGACACACCTCTACAACCCCACTCCCCTGCTCACAGACACACCTCTACAACCCACTCCCCTGCTCACAGACACATCTCTCCTACCTCAGCATACCTCATTTTCTCCACCCTATAAAACACTGCAGGTCCCGTTCTTCAGTGCTGTGATTCCTCCAGCCTACCCTGAGAAAGCCAGTGTACGGCTCAGCTTTGTACTTCCAATCAACCCACTGGTGAGAAGCTGCAGCCAATCGCACACTGCGTACTCAACCAGAAACCACAGCCCCCTGGGGGACTGCGTCGGGTGAAGGACGGGGACAGAGGACAACACCCAGGACAGAGTGCAATCCAACACTGGCATACGGTCATTCACACAAACACTCAGGCCAGGACAATTTTTAGGGTAGTTACATTTGACCAAACCTGCATGTGTTTGGACTGTGGGGGGAGACTTATTCAGAGGTCAACATGATAGTCTTGTGCATTTGTTGGTGTGTCTTTCTTGACCTTGAAGGATGACTCGCTCCAACGAAAGACCAGTGCACCAGTTATGGATATGAGCCAGGATGCATTGGTACACCAACCGGGGAGGAAAAATTATAATGATGGTTATGACAAAATCACCTGTGGTTGCTTTAAATTGCTTCATATGATTTGAATGCTGCATGCATTCCAAGTCCCAGCACACAGCACTTATAGCCAAAATGAATGCATCGGCTGTCCAGTCAGGTAAGATAATAAAAATAGATTGCTTTCCATTTTACTTAAGTATGCCATTTCATTTGCCATTTCCAGTTTATTCAATGTAAATTAATTTTGATGAGTCAGGGGTACAGTGTTGAAAGATACGCATTAGATAGCTAAAAAGTTATCTTTAAAAAAGTTAATTATTAATTAATCTGTTAATTGTTCTGCTGAATAAATTAATCAAATCTTTGAGTAGCTTAAACTATTCATTATTCATAATAATATAACACTTTTTTTTCTAAATAAACTTAAATTTAACCATAGACCATAATTTTTGCAGCATTTACTGGAATTATACAGATAATCATGTGAATGTTACTTCTCAGCCAAGAATATTTTGGACTCTAATGCTATTATTAATCACGTGACCCTTCCTGTGCACCAAGCCCCTACTGAGGGAGAAATAAATGATGGCATATTCCTCAGTCACAAGTGAGATGGAGAAATCTTTAAAAAATTGAGGTGTTTGTCTTCCATTTGTGCTACACACCAAACACACTAATTACAAAACAGAAAAGTTTTGCCATAATTTTAGAGGAAAAGCAGAAATCTGACCTCATTGCTGAGCTTTGAGACAAGCCTTGTCTCCTAAATAAACATCTCTTAATATTTTCATTTTTCTTATTTTAACTTTTAGTCAATTGTGTTTGTTTTGCAGAATGCTCACTTTTTGTGCTTTTTAAATAAATTATGCTAAAATATGAACATGGGATACACTGTACACACACACACACACACACACACACACACAGAGCTCTGCCAGTGTCCTCAACTCATTGAGTGTGCTAACATAGTTAGCAGCGTGTGCACCACTGAAAGCCACTGGAGGCCTGTTAGCATGACCTCATTTGCACAATTGCTCGCTGGCCCATGCTGGCCTTCCTTCATTATTAGCGACGTTGGCTCTTCTGGGGTGACGTAATGCCTTAGCCGCCGTGGCCTCTGCTAAGCCCCAGCATCCGTCCTCGTTTACGCAGTGAAATGAATCAGGGGCTCCCTGACAGTCGATCGAGTGCGTCCGGCACACCCTCCCTCTGCCTCCCCGCAGCCGAAGACAGCTGTCGGCCTCAGCGAGGGGGCTAATCTGGCGCGTGTGAGCTGAATCGGAGCGCGACCCTCGGCCGGACATCTTTAAATGGGCCCGCCGTCTTCCAGACCACTCCTGGTCCGCAAACACACCCTTGCCCGGCCTCTTGGCGGGGAGCTAGCTCTCTGCCCAGCCTCTTTGTGCTGCACCGTATTATTACCCAGTGGATCGGGCTGCATCTTGCTTTCTGAGAGCCAATGCTTCCTCTCCTTGCTTTGTTTTATTGTTTTATTTCAGTGCTAAGGCACAACACAGGTCAACACAGGTATGGGTACAGAAAGGACTGTTTCCCATGGAGACATGTGAGTAAAAAAAAATAAAGAAAATTCTGAGCATAAGGACAAAAAAGCAGAAATAGCTGTGGGAAAGGTAGCATGAAGTGAACCAGAGAGCTGTGAGTTATGGCCATCATAATCCCCCTCCCCCCAAAAAGACTTACCTCACTGCTCACACCAGGTATTGACGGATCGAGCTCGTAACCGAGTGAAGGTTGTAATTTAGACGCACATTTCAGACACACATTTTCATTACACGATGGGGCATAACATCCTTACCATAGATGTCAAAGGACACCTATTTGTTCAGAGACAAATTTATAGCTTTTTGTGACAAACGTATACACAAATGTATACACAGAATGTTTAATGAGAAAGTGTGAACGAATATATCATTAGTGATTCATACTGCAAGAGAAAACTGCTTTGTAACTTGTAATATGATTCCTATCACAATGTACATGATTTTGGAGAAAGTGATCTTCATCTCCCCATTAATTCTGCTTCATTTCAACGTGGAAAATAATATGTGGAGATACAGTGTTCTTGTATATGTATTTATATTAAACTCCACTACACTACATTTAGCAATTTTAGCAATTAGACTACATTGAAATTATAATATGGAAAGCAATTTTTAAAGAAAATGAACTGCCTTGGGTCATTTGAGTTGCCCTAATTACTTTTCCTGCATGTGTGTCATAAACAATCTAAGATACAACAATTTAAGTTACATGCAATTATGAGACTGGTATGCACCGATTGGTTTACCTAAAGCAGTTAGGTAAATTCAGCATCCCATTACAATGAAACTGTGATGCCAGAGAACATTTTTACCATTGGAATAGGTCAATGCACAGGATGACAGGGTTACGGGAATTATTTAGTCCAAAATGCAACTAACAGTGAGTGAAAGAGGACAATGTGATAACTGATGGATATCCACTTCTAGCTACTGCTAGCAACATTGCCTATTTAACTGAACCTTTGCTTTAGTATTGGGGAATGTATGATTATAACCATGATCAATTTGCAGGTAAGTAAAAAGGAAAAATCAAGAAAAGACTAAAAGCTGAGATTAGAATAAGAGGAAATGGAACATAAAGTCATACACCTAAAGACTCTGGATACACAAGCACAACCCATCAATACCCAGAAACTCAACATGCAAGTTTTAACTTTGTACTATGAGTTCCCTGAAACTTTGGGTTCCCCATCACCAAAGTCATTTTTTACCCTATTTGTCTACAGGACTCTAGAAACCATGCTGTGTGACACGGATTGCAAAAAAGGTCATCCAGGAAATATCTCATAAACAAATAGCTCCTCCGCATTGCATTACCAAGGAGGGGGTGGAGATGTCTTGCGCAAAAGCTACTGAACTGATTTCAAGCCCATTGTTTACCCCCGCCGCATACGACCTGGATCCCTGCACTAACACCAGCAAGGCCATTTACTCATAGTAATGTAGTTCCCCAGAGCTGGCAGACTGCAGCAGGCCTATCATAGGAAGACGGATCACTTCTGCAGGCAGCGGGAGAGCAGACCGCCGCGTCCTAATAATAAAAAAAAACGCTCTGCATACGCAGCAGCGTGCGTGCGACGTAGACACGCCGCTTCACGGCACTGCGGTGGACTCGCGGAAAACCTCGAGCTGCTGACTCACTGTGATTAATAAAAGAAAGCAAAGGGAGGTGAGTGAGTCAAAGCAGTGACACTATAAGTGAAGAGGAGGTGTTTAGGGGAGGTGGGGGAGGATCAAGATGCCCTGAAGAAATGTTCGATTGTAGGTTTAAGAGCTCTTAGGGATTTGACAAACTGGCTAAGCCAGTGGAAGAAATGGAGATATTAAAAAACAGTATATTATCGCTTGGGTGTAAGTCCATGACCCCTCTTTTCTCATTACTCACCAATGGGAGTGGGGTGGGGCTGTTCTAGGTAAGCTCTTTACCTCAAAGTTAATTGGCTTTATTGATTTTAGTAGTGGAAAATGAATATTTGCTAAGATGTAAGCATGCAAGAATTTTCTCGCAGACTTTTTAAAAATCAGAATCATTTGATAACTCTTTAAAAAATGTTTAAATTGGCCTAGCTTACCAACGTTAGCCCCCAAGGTCGTGTGCTATAAATCAAATTGGACTGTTCTGTATGCTACTGTGAGCATCTAACAGGCCACTTGGGTGTCCATCACAACTCTTTTGCTGTTCACCGAAATCTCCCAAGGTTGCAGTAAAGCTCTGATGGAGTGATGATGGAGTGATGACACAGATCTTGTTTTCCTGGAATAAGCATATCATGTAGGTCCATAATGAGTTCACAGACAACGCTGGGAAATGCTACATTTACTTGTATGATTTATACTAACCGCAAAACAGCTGGTAACCGTGCATAATCCAGCTCCTGATTGGTGGACACTTAATCTCTTCCCAATCAATACCTCATGTCCACCTGCAACTGGGGATGAGAGTTGCTCATCATGGCCCACCCCCTCCCGAAGGGATGCTATAAACACCATCAACAGCATATTACCAACCATATCTATATCATTTCCCCCTTTTCTGATGAGGGTGTTGAAAGATGGTGTCATGAGAGCATATGATATTGGATACTAATGGCTGCTGTACTTCAAAGCTTTTTGTAGCCGTAAAGGTCATTTGGATGTCTTGCAGAATGAAAGAAAAGCCTGTGGTCCATTTGGGTGCACAATTAATTCAGTGTATTCATCATAGTTATTTTCAGTTGTTGTAGTATCCGCCCACCCACACATAAATATACACGCATATGCATGGGTGCACACACACACACACACACACACACACACACACACACACACACACACACACACACACACTTACCTTTACCAATCTCCATCCTTTCCTTTCCAAGGAACACCCCAACACCTTTCTCCAACTCCCCAACACCTACACCCCACTCCACCCCGGCCAAAAAAGGACTTGGTCTTTCTCCCTTAGCTTCTGCCAACCTGCTTACAAACCTGTGTGCTGGGCCTGGGCCTAAACCCCCCACCCGACACACACACACACACACACACACACACACACACACACACACACACACACACACACACACCCTGCGCAGCTCCATTACCGATGTCCGAGGTGTTGTGTTTTCAGTGCCGCTCTGGCCCACGCGTGGAGGAAGGACCCTGTCTCTGCTGCTCCTCGAGTATCGCGTGGCCCTGTCCAAACGCGCCTTTAAGTGCCCGGATTCTGGGCTCAGGTTTCCCCCCTTCCTCCAGATTATGAATGATAGCGAAACTCTTTTTACATTCATTACTCAGACTCGCATGAATTATTCAGGCACTCGAATTGCGGTGCCTGAAAATGTTTGGCCGTGTTGTGTCTCGTCCCTTCTTTGTGTATGGAAGCCATTTGGCAGGGGAGCAGTCACACATCCACGTGTGAGATCCTCAAGGTGGATATTAACTTAATGTTAACCAGAAAGGTGCAGATAAAACCTGTATTAAGTGTGAACCATAAGGCCATCACCCTCTTTTGGTACGACGCTTGCTTGTCGCAGTTGCTTCTCAGTGTGATATGATATATCAGTTTTCATTACCTGCTCCTAGTTTAAGAGTAATCCAAGGTGATAGCATAATGCACAGCATGTAATGAATTGCCTCAGGTCAAATATCAAACACTGTGAGGATGCATACAGGGGAACAGAACGCACGTGCACTCAAGTGTGTTTGTGTATGTGTGTGTGTGTGTGTGTGTGTGTGAGTGTAGGAGGGGAACAACAAATCATAAAGTGCTGAGGCTGTAACTCAGGCATCACGATGCTGTGTAATATCATCAAGGCTTCTCCGAGTCCTGTCAATACAGCCGGGCTGCTTCTCCCAGGAGGGACCAAGGGCTGTCAGTCACCTGAATAATGCCACAGACAGTGCTGGTATTTCACAGAGAGGGGACCGAGTCCATCATCCAACCTGGGTCACAGAGAGACTAATACCACTAAAGGTTAGGCACGAACTGCGTCTGGCACACCCCCATTTTTGACAAAGTGCCAGCATCCTCGAAGAGTGAAAGGGTCAATGTCAGCAAGATTAGTCCTCGCCAAGTCACCAGGAGGGAGGACAGTGACAAAGTGAAGAATGGGCTTAGAGCTTTTAGAAGAGAAATGTCAGGAATGAGGTGAGGATACTGCACAGTTTCATATACAACTATAAGACTCCATAACATTCATTTATAGAACATTGATCCCAAGGCAAATTACATTTCAGAGTTAACACTGAATATATGTACATAGATTAATCAGGAGGTTATTGACATCCTATGATGCAACATCTATCTATCTATCTATCTATCTATCTATCTATCTATCTATCTATCTAGACACACATCTTGTAGAGATTGGAGTTCTACTTAATTAAGAGCCTTAATTCTCTGTGGCACAGATTCAACAAGGTCCTGGAAACACAGATTACAGATTTTGATCCATATTGACATGGTAGCATCAGTTTCATGTTGGCTACACATGCATGATGCAAATTTCCAGTTTCACCATATCCAATGTGCTCTGTTTCATTGAGATCTGGTGACTATAGGGTCAATTTGAGTACCGTGAACTATAGGTTAAATAAACTATTGTGATTTTATTTGGTCTATTATGCTATTGGAAGTGGCCATCAGAGTATCTAAGTGCCCAAAGTATGACAAGAAAAAATTATACTGGAATACTCATCATCGAAAAAGCTAGTATGGCAAATGCAAGCTAGGAGGGTTCAGTAAAATGATATCCAAAGGAGTTTGGCTCACAAGAAATCATGGCAACTGGTTAACATTATGTCATTTGAACATTATGACATCAAAACCAAAAACATCATGCTAACTGGTAAACATACAAAAGCCATCATGCTAACAGGTTAGTTTTGTGCAAAATAAATCATGCTAACTGGCTATTGTTAGACAAAAAAAGACCACACAGCCTGGTTAGTTTTATGCAAAAGCAGTGTTAACTGTTAAAAGATATTGTGCTAGCTGGTTAGTCTTAGACAAAATAAATCATGCTAGCTACACTGCTGCTTTCATTCGGTTTTGGGGACATTAGCACCTGTGCCTGCAGTAACTGAATGCAACATTTCCCTCCAACACAAAAGCCCACATTGGTAACATGCAAATGAAGTTCATGCTAAACCACTGTCCAGAATTATCATTGAACTGAAAGGGCACGCCAGCAGCACTCCACACTCCAGTCAATGGGCTCTCGTCACAATTTGCCAAGGTCAAGAGTGGCATAATAAGAAGCTTCGAGAGGCTTGTGAGGAAAAGCCCAGTGATCAGATAGTTCTGAAGGTTAAGGGCAAAGCCAAAATGAAACGTCCACCCACCTCGTCCTCATGTATAAAATAACAATAGAAGATCATTAACTAGCTGACTTGTGAGCTAATGGGCTTCTGGGTTGTTGAAATCACCACCGAATCCTTAAAACATTTCAACAAATACGAGGACTACTAGGTGGTGGGCCTCTTCATCTATATGTATCGGTCACATATCTAAGGGGGTTAGCGCATGAGTGCTCTCGTCCATGCACCTCGCACAAGACCCCAATCTCAAAGGTCTCAATTAGGACAGCTTTCAAACCCTCGCAATCAGACAGAGCAGGAACACTCATGAGGAATGTAGTAGCCATTAACACCCGATCTCCAATCTCGTTTTCGTCTGACTTGTTCGAGAGCATGAAATTGTGCTGATGTACCTGCCCTTGCTTGACAAAATCGATTTTAACCAAATAGCTGCTGCAAAGCAACACTTAAAACGAGTGATTGAGTGAAAGGCACAAGTGCCTTTTGATTAGATTTAAGGCACAGCTGAATTAAAGAGTGCACTCCTAATGCCAAACCCAACCGAGTTCATAAGTACTCCTACAGATGGGCAGCTCCTAAGGTGTTCTTGATGATCCTCTGGATGGAACCATTTAAATACTTAGAAAACCAGTCGATTGTCACGGTAAGGTCATAGTTTGAAAGTAAACTACATAACCATGAGATTGCAGGTTCAAATCTCTACATGGTATTATTTCCAGGTATACAGATCTGTCACGGTAAAACGTCCTTCTACTCTAACAGCTTCATGTTCACATAAAACCAATACCAATAAGGAAAACAGGACTCCTTTCTTTAAACATTGAACTTTATTGCACCTCTACACATACAGAAATAAGACTAATGCTTTGCAAAACCACATGTACACAACTGTGTTCCAAAATGCAACATGGCATTGAGCAAGTGGTCTGCTTAATTTTAACCAGACAAGCTCAGCTGTCCTTGAAAATCTGACCTTACATTTGGCAGAAGTCTGGACAATATACAACTTTATGTTTGACAGTATTGATGCTGCAGCATGGCTACTGGGGAGCTAAGAAACAAACAAACAAACACAGAAACTCTCTAAAGATGTGCTCCCCATGACCTGTGGAAACATCGGCAGGCTTTAGCTACGACTGAAATAAGAAGTAAATGCTACTTTTTTGACTTGGGATATGTTTTCAGACTTTCCCCATGCAGTAGATTTATTGGGTAGCTTTGAACACTGGTTGTATACAGATTTTGTGTGTGTGTGTGTGTGTGTGTGTGTGTGTGTGTGTGTACGTGTTAAGAATATAGAGAATATCTCCATATGAAGGCCATGGACAACAGCTGCCCTACAGATACTACTGAGAGGGAATGTATCACAATGAATCTGTGAGGAAGTAAGAGATGAATAACCAAAGCAGCACTGTGTCTCATTTTCTAGTTACTGGACAGTAAGACTACTCGAGCATGCAGATTCTGCCTGCGTACACACATGCGCTTGGATCACAAACTGAATTGTCTTAGTTGCCGCAAGTTCACGCCTCTCTCAGTGTCTGCACTTCTTCTGAGCTGACCTGCTCAAGACTCCAGTACAGACACGGCTCCTCCGATATCTGTCCCTAACCCCGGTGACTTTGAGCCCTGCTACAACAGTTAATACAAGGTTTACCATCAAGCCCAGCTCTGGCTTCACGCCTTCGCCACCTTGTTCTTGCTCTTGCTCGTTATTTCTTCCCTTCCAAGAATGTTCCTCTGATGCCAGACTCGTACTCTTGCCAAACGTCCTCCGTCATTTGCACCTTTTTCCCCAGCCTGACACTGTGGCAGGTCCCTCCAGAAAGCCTGCACATGTGCAAATGCCCTTTTAATTGCACACAATTTGAGGGAGCTAATCAGCACTGGCAAGACCTCCATCAACAGATGTCTATCTGGGAAAAAAGGTACTCCTATTTATACTCCAATATAACTGGTCCTTAGAACTGTCACTTATTATTACTGGTGAAGCATAGCCTGGAGACAGGGAACGAGCTTGCATGGATTCTGTCAGAAGAATAAGCACCTTCAGATGCAGTTGTGATTGCATCCAAAAGTACAAAACATTTTAACGAATGTCAAAGAAGTGGAAAGGTCTTCAAGCAGAAATTAACTTAACACAGTCTTTGTCAGGACTTCAAAGACATTTCTGGGATTCAGAAAGCCTTACTGATCTCTGTTGAGACTTAAAGAGAAAGATTTAAGAAGTCTTTCACTAGAACATACTCATGACTGCAAATGTTTTGTGCATTTCATCTACATGGCCATGTCCCCTATCGCATGTTTCATTATGTGCTGGATCGCTCACCTAAACACTGCCCATTCACTACATTCGGATAACTTTGGATTTTGTTGGAAAGCCCGTCTCTGTATGCCGACCATGACCCAAAGCGCTCCGACACTGAAGCGGAGCGCTCTCTTCATCGGCGGCGTACGCGGGCGTGAAGCTCCCGGCGTGTCCTGCTGCTTGGTTGAAGTGAGATTAGCACACAAAGCAGCAGAGGCAGAGAGCGGGAGCGTAGTGTCGTCTGCCTTCGAACAACTGGGATGAGCCTTTGCCATGGCTTATCGCTGTCGCACAAGCCAGGAGCGATCACGCAGCAACACTGTGAGAGAGCGAAACCGAACAGCACAGAGAAGGAGGGCGAGAGAAGGAATGAAACTGTAGTCACCAAGGCTTTAAGGCTGTAACCCTAAGGCTCATCTTGTCTGGCATGCAAATAAGCTTTGGTTACAATCCTCTGTCATCCACAAGCAAGAGAGCCCGTTATTTTCATGCGTATGATATTTATTTTATTTTATTGTTTGTTGGTTGGTTGCAAATTGGGTGCAAGAATAGTGCTTTGTTGTGTAAAAGTTGAAAGTAATGTGTCAAACACGTTGACATCTGATGAAAAAGTAACAGAAACAGCTCTTCAGACAAGTTAGAATTCAGTTTTCTGAACCACAGAACACCTAGATGACCTACCCAGTGAGACTTGGTAGTTTTGACTGGGTTCAAACGAGCCCTGGCGAGATTGCTCTGCTGGTGTGGTTAAAACATGCTCTGTGTGCTTCATTTGAAACATGAACACATTATGGAGTAAAAGCGAACAATCCAAACACAGGATATGATGTCATAACCCAAAACACCACGTGAGAGAACAGAGTGGTAACAAAAATGGGCAGAGGGTAAAACAGCTCATTAACATTTTGTCCCAAGAGCCCATCTGTACTGTACTGAGGAACATGCCCGTGTTTTAAAGGCAGATGTATTACTCAAAGCTTTTCATTTGCATTTTCCAGCTCTTTTAAAGGTCTTAAAACAAGACCCCACCAGAGGCTGGTGGTATCGTGCTACATTTCATTTTCTTTGTTATGTTTACTTAATTTTAACTTTGTGAACAAATTGTACAGTTTAAAATGAGGGAGTTTTACATTCTTACTCAAGCAAATGTGTGAGGTTAGTTTATTTTTACTGTCATATTCATCTACATTCTTCCTGTTACATTTTAAAATAATTAAAATTCATTGCTCATTGTCATCACAGCCATAACCATAACATAAGTGAAAGGGTTACTGAGTTCTCTAAAATGGCCACAATGTCATTTCCCATAACTCTCCCTATAGGATGCAGTAAACTGTAGACCTGGTCACTCTTATGAGTTACTAAAGTCGCTCATTCCTAAAAATGACCTGAGAACCAGAATCATAAGCCTGAAAGCAGAGAATTGTGGATCAAAGGATGTCCTCAAGATGACAGGTAATTCCTAAATGCCTGTGGTCATTAAAAACTCAGGGAACACAATTTTCGGATTAACAGCTTAAACTACCCTTGCAAAGCCACCGAAATCCCTTAACCTGTTTCTTCCCATTTTCTTCAGCAAAAAAGTTGGAAAATACAACAGCAACTTAAATTTCACCCAAAAATGCTGGCATGGCTAACAATGAAGAGGAGAAGCTAGCAGAGACCAGTCAGCATGACGTCTCTTACACACCACTAACTGTCTCCTAACAGTTTTATTTGCTGATGACAACTTCAGCATTTTGGAAATACCTTTGAACTAAATCAAATAACACCAAGTGCAAGACACAGGAAATGCTTACTTTTGTGTTCCTAACACTTCTTACAGTACTGTCATTAAACGAAATGGCCCGATATCATTTTATAACACTCACATGAACTGTTCTGATATGTTCTGATAGTAATCCTTTGAAGCCAGTAAAGTCCCATGTGGAAATGACAGTAATACAGACCCAACTAATTCTATTCTATTCTATTCATGCCAACCAACTGATTATTTACAAGAGTATGTTAATAATCTTAATTCAATTATCCCCTGTATTCTCTATATTCTTCATTATCTACAGTTTGGCAGTAGAAATCAGTACAACATAGCCATCTAATCCTGGTATACAATTTTAAGTCATTACAACAAGGCTGTGAAAACACATTTTGGCAACGCTACACGAGGGCAGCTGTTCTGTGGACTTATTTGGAGAAGCTTGAGGAAACTTAAAAATCACTTCAACAAAATAATTAACTTTGCATATAAACCCAATGCTGAAAAAATCCAAGAAAAAATATATTGATCTATACTTTTACTCTGTGTAAATGTTCGCTGACATATTTGTGGGCAATTTACATATAGGCCTACGCTTCTTCCTTCTTCATAATGCTGTAGTCTGTTACTAGCACCTCAGAAAGAGAAAGAAAAAAAATACCCAAAGCAATAAAGGAGTAAAAAAAATGGCCAGCATGCCTTCCTCGAGTCATATTTTATTTATTACGGTAGCTGGACTGAAAAAAAAAAACAACCCGAAAGGCAAGGCGCAGCTGTAACAATTATCGTAGCTTCCTGACGCCTTACAGATTTGACGCTGGCCGGCCCGGCTTTTGCACAAAGGCCAATTAGTTTCTCGGGTTGGGCTCACTGGGACGGAACCGCATGGGATGCAGAACACAAGCTCGGTTACAAGAATGCCAATCACATGCGGCGTGTCCCGCTCTGTCTGCGAGCACAGGGGACACAAACAATGAGCCGCTCAGCCCTTTTTCTAAAGCTCGCGCGGCTAGCACATGCTAATCCCTCCACTCACTGCACCAACATGACAATTAATGGAGGTTTGGGGGGTGCACGTGAATTCATGTGGGAGGTGGCTGTTAAATAAAGAAAATGTCTGTGGGTAATTAGAATCGGGACTCTTGCTGATATTTCTGTGGGTTTGTATGGAATGTTGTGCCCTTTAGGGTTACGTATGTGCTAATGATAACTGGCCAGCCACCTTTTTAGAAACAGCTTATATGCACCTACAACTCCAGGGATCTATATTAGGTCCACTTATGTTATAAGTATCTTGATGGTATTTACTAGGTAAAGGAATGATTTGTTAGCCACCCGCATCCTCATTCATCACTTTATTTTCTGAATGGATATGATTTGACCCTTCTTTACACAATAGTGATGCTGGTGTGGGGCTTTGGGAGTGGGAGTGTGTCAAGTACAGCAGTGTTGCTGCTGTTTCTACATGTGCCGGTGCTGACGCTGTGCTGAGTGCTCTGACACCCAAAAATACCCAGATAACAGCGATCTGTGGTCAGGAAGAGAGCTGGAGGGAAGCTGACACGAACTGTGCATGCCAAGAGATCGCCTGTCGTCTCTAACTGCACGCCTACAAGGTGTTTCTCAAAAATGTGTTTCTAAGCGAGTGGGCATGGAGCGTGTAGTTCACCTGTGGACACGGGAGGTTCGCAAATCAGTAGCGTGTTAACATATGTGTCACATTGTCTTACATTTGCATGCTGAAGTCTTTATTATAGCAGAGGTGGGCATTCCAGGTTCAGAAAGTAAAAGTCCTTCCCAGGATTTACTCAAGCTTGCTGGATTTTCTAATTAGTGCAATCCAAGTAAAATTAGTGAAATCAACACAATCCAGGAAGCCTGAGCAAAATCTTGGTGAGGACTTTTACTTTCTGAACTTGGAATGTCCATCTCCGCATTATAGCATATTAAAGTGATGAGACAAAAAAAAACGCTTCAGCTCCGTGGCGCTTGCCAGATCAGCGCCAAGCTGGCTGGAGTTTCATCAGGTCTGCCAGTCCCAGTCGCAATGGCCTGCACACCCGGGTTATGAGCTCTAACCTTTCTGCAGCGGCTAAACCACAGAATGACAGACATAAATAATCAGACAGGGCAGAGGCGCGGGACTGCTAGATAAAACAGAACTGGAGCAGAGAGAGAGGGAGGTAGAGAGAGAGGAAGGGAGCGAGAGAGAGAGGGAGGTAGAGAGAAAGACTCAGGCCAAAGTGAAATAGATAAACAGCTATGCACCATGATCAGGATTTCAGAAGTCAATCTTGTGGCCAGCTCTGTCAGGCTACAAATCACTTTGATAACTTTGCCTGGCTGCTCTCTCCATTTGCTGATTTCTCGATTTAAGAGCAAAAGAAAAAAAGAGAAAGAGAAAATGGATACCAAGTTGATAGAACAGGTGGTGGTGATGGTGGTGGTGGTGGGGGGTTAAAGTGGTGGGGATGAGGGAGGGGTGGGGGATATTACATTTCTTTGACAAGATGGAGAAAAAAAATACACAGCTCATCCACTTGTTGGCTGCTTGTCTTATCTAATTTTTTATTTTTTTCTTCATTTGGGATTGATATGAATGTCACATCTTGTCATAATGCAAAATATTGATAAAAATATGATAAAGAAAAGATAAAGAGAGATAAAGAAAAATATGTCTACATAAATCTGGTAGATGAAAATTTCACACACTAACATTCCTTCGGAATGTAGTTTTAATATCCTCTTTGGCAGAGAAGCATTTACATGTTTGTGTTTTCTTGGTGAACTTCAGGCCTTCAGGAAATGACGGCAGTCTCCTCCAACCCCCTTTTTCTCTCTTTGTTGTTGCTGTCTTTGAAGAGGAGGCTGCTAAAGGATCGGCTTATTTCATTTGATTAGTATTGAGCCGTTTCCAAACTCCAAGACGATGTACAACGTCTCACCTTTAATACCTCTCAGACTCTCTGGAGGACACTTCACTGCAGTGAAATGAACTGCGTGTATGCGTTGCGTGTGTGTGTGTGTGTGTGTGTGTGTGTGTGTGTGTGCGTGCGTGTGTGTGCCAGTCTGTGTGCAGGGTCACTAATTCAGAATGCTAAAAATATACAATGGAATATATCCTTGACATGATATCTTGACATTATCTTCCCATAAGAGAATGCATTTTCTCTTCCTTTGTAAGAACATCTGTTCGTAAACAGCTGAGATGATTAAAGGAATGGGTCTCTATTTGTAGTTGTATGACAATAACATCAGTTGGATAGAGACACAGACATGAGCAGACAAAAGACAGACAGGAGCCTGAATGTGCGGAGTGTGGATCATAGAGGGTTTGACTCCGCCCACAGTGCTGCCAGGTTGTCCCAGACCGTCTCTCTGTCTATGTTAACATAGTTTTCTACTGTAAATGTAGTGCATTATCAATAGTAAAATACAGTAAGGCATGGTTTTCCTCACATGGATTAAGCTGTTTGAGGTTGGGTTTCATGTTGGTCTGGGAAATTGGCTCTAAATGTGGTAAACCGCAACACACTGGCTCTTGTATTGTGGGGATTTTGAAATGGATTGGGAAGAATACTGCTGCCTTTGGGTTGTTACTGTAAAATGACAAAAAATGTAGAAAGTTTCCAGCTTACTCCAAAGAGGAAGAGCTGGGTATCAGAGCAAAACATACTGACAGATTAAAAGCTGGAAGAAAACCAAAATCCTCTCTTCAAAGATTTATGGTAATAACTGTCATTCCTTGTATTAAAAAAAAAAAAAAAAAACACCAAAAGGGGATTTTTTAAATTGTCAAGCTTTGTGTAACCAGGCTATAAATAATTACCCAGCATTCCAGTGAGTGGCACTGAAAACAACATCTTGAGAAAATCATTTTAAAAAGCAACTTTAGGTCACATAGGTTACCTAGGTGTTCTTCCTAGCTTTAGCATGTTGCCAGTATGTAAGGCTAAAGCCAGTCAACAGTCAGCTTCTTCTACATGTCCGACGAGAAGGCGGCTCACTGACTGAACCCGGTGCAGGAGAAACTCTGGGATGGCGGCCATCACCCGGTGCCGGTGTGAGGATGTGTACATTTGGCTCGCCCTGCTGCTGTTGGGCTTTCGGGCAGGGCCCTTAACCTTCTCGTCTGGCCCTGCTGGTGCGTCGTGTGCTCTCTGCACAGTGAGCAAGCCAAAGAGCCAGACTCCACTGTGCCAAAAGCAAGTGTAGGAATGATCAACAAGGGCGTTCGTCCTCCGCACCGTATGGAAGTCCGACCTAAACCACTGAACCACTGTACCACATTACCATAGCATTCAAGAACATTGCTTAAGAATGTGTTTATTTCCAATGACTATTTACAGCTAGCTGGCTTTGCTGTTTGGTGACATGATACTGCGAAGGCGTGCGTTCAATTCAATACTGCAGTTAAATGTAAAAATCAAGGAGAAAGTGTTCGCGATTCAAGGTTCATTATGCCTTCAATTACTGCAGTGTGGAAGCAATTAAATGCCAGAATGTTGCTATGAATTTTTAACCCCTTTACAAGGAGGATATCACAGTATTATGAAAGCTTACGATGCATAATATCCAAATGCATGCAGACGTGTTGAGCATCACTGCACTGTACACACAGATCATGACTAAAAAATACTGTATGCATATAACATCCACCAACATATGAGCTGGTTCCTGTCCTGGTTGTTAAACCTCAGTATGGAATGTCAGCTTCAGAGATTTCTGAGCAGTGTAAGCTGTTTTTCTTTTGTAAAATGTGGCTAATAATTTTTTTTCTCTTCCTGGAACACTAGCTTGCACACACACACACACACGCACACGCACACGCACACACACACACACACACACACACACACACACACACACACACACACACACACACACACACACACAAAAGCATGCACACACATGAACATTTTTCTCCTAGCATTTTAGCAAGTTATTTTTTAGCCTTTAACATTTCATTATTTTCTGACTGTTATTTCTGGAATTTTTCCTTTCACTTTGCTTTTTCTTTGTTCATTTTCTCTGCACTTTTGTGCTTTTACACCTCATGATTGTACAGTACCATGATGACTTGAAATTGAAATATATAAAAGTAAATTGTAAAAAATATATAAAACATAAAAATATATAAAAAAATTTTTAAATGGAATGCCAACAATTAAACTGCTGCATTTTGCAACTGCAATAATACATTGTGATGTATTAAATCACACCCAAGGAGCCCTGATGTGGTTTGTAAAATGTGGTCTGCAAATGGT
This sequence comes from Brachyhypopomus gauderio, assembly GCF_052324685.1. Taxonomy (NCBI): domain Eukaryota; kingdom Metazoa; phylum Chordata; class Actinopteri; order Gymnotiformes; family Hypopomidae; genus Brachyhypopomus; species Brachyhypopomus gauderio. The sequence goes on from NC_135218.1 coordinate 6,538,826, forward strand.
ATTGCAAAGACCAATGTTGTGATGGTCATTACCAACTGCAAATTTTTCATGACCATCACTATCTGAAGGGAGAATGGTGTGACAGATAATGTTGCTCTCCAAAGGGGGCAGTGGTGTGACAGAGATCATCACTCTCCAACAGGAGGATGGTGGGGCGGAGACCTTCACTTAGGAAGGTTGAATGGAGGTTCTGGCTGCAATGCCAGGCAGCTGGTGCTTTGGCCTGGTGGTCAGAGCTCACGATTACCTCATTCTGGACCCGCGTAGGGTGGATGCCTTCAGCCTTCATCACAGGAGCCTTTCCACATCCAACAACATGCATTACAATCCTACACCTCACCTGTTGTAGTCGGTGCCTGACGCACTGCGACCACGCTGTGCATGAAACTAGCACGCACCACGGTGCGATAACCTCAAACAGGTTTGGGAAATAACCCGCGGAGGCGACAAGCTGTGCTAGGCTTTTTAGGAGACGTTTGCATGGAGCGGGCCAACCATGAGGCTGGAGAAGAAAGCCTGTCTGCGCATATTGACAAGGACGGCATGCATATTCAACAGCAGGCTGCACAGAACAAGAGGAGTTGACTGCAAGAGGCGTGATTTGGAACACCAAACCCAGGAGCAGATAAGCCTCCATTCAGAGGAGTTATCAACATTCATAAGGACAGACGCTTTAATTTAGTTCCTCTATTGTGTTCACAAGGCAACCGTTCTGGCCTATTGTGAGATAATGAATTAGTTATAATTGTAATAAAGCCAAAATATTATTCAGTATTCTTAAAGGACTGCAATTTGTACTGTAGAAACTCACAGCGATAGAAAGACATTTGAAAGTTTCTGTCACAAGGACTGGTATTAAAATATTAATGATTCTTTTTTTACTCAAGGAAGGCATCCATATCATTGACAATACTTACAGCATTCCAGAAACAAACAAATAAACAAATGGAAAAAAGCATAACACACTGCTCAGTATGTAAATGTAGTCCTCAGTCATCAAGGAGAAGCAAACATTAGTCCATCAACTCAAGTAGCTGTCTATCTAACAGCCGACATTTCCCCTCACATTCTGACCAGCGTTAAAAATGATTCTGCCCAGGCATCTGGGCTTTTTAGTAAACACACCACTTCCCCAAAGGAGGAGCACTGCAGGGACCTAACGTGTGGCTTCGTTTGCCCATATTAAGATAAGCAGTTGAGAAGGCGGAGCTTCTGTGGATCCTGGTGCCTCGCCCATCTGAAGGCATCTGATGTGAGGCCAGGTCCCCTGTTATAACCCAGCTAGGCTGGAGTGGACCGAGGATGATGGGTAGTTGAGTCTGTCATGGCCATTTATGGCGGCAGTGTGGAGCAAACGCAGCTCGTCTCCTGTGAATTATCTCTGTCCGACTTGTGGCAATTAGTGGCGCAGCTAAATCTGTCCGGAACCCTCTCTTATTTTACAATATTGTGACAGTGTTCCTCTGTCAGATGTCTAAAGGTTTTGATCCTTAGATGGGTTTTATTTTAGGTGCGTGGTCATCTGACTGTGAATTATGTTAAAAACGTCTCCAGATGAAGTATACTAGAGCCTACTGATTCAAACTGTCATCTGCGTTCTGAGACATGGCGAACATCACAGGACCACTGAGGCTCTTCATCTTTTTCAGGCTAATGGTGCAGTCCCAGACACATCCTGCAGTATCAACATGCTTTGTCCTAAGTCAGTCCGAGACATCACAGCACAGCGCCCCGTGTTGAAGTGACACCTACAACATGAAAATGGACATCAATGAAAGCTGGTAGAGTAAATTCAGCTCTCCGAATTTTGCCACGACCGATGATGTTCTAACGCCTGCCCGTCTCTCCAAAGGCAAAGCACTTCACAGAGGAAATGTGACAGTAATCTGAACCGGCTTTCAAAGAGGCGTCTAATTTCCTAGCGTTTGATCTCCATAAGCACCGAAGTCCTTCTTATTCCAGCTGGTGCAGCAGTGTGTGACTGTGATGGCGTCGGCGCCATGTGGTGGAGGTCTCAGTGTGTGCTGACCCTCCCTGTGTTTACCTCACTTAACCATCTGGCTGAATCCGAGCAACAAGGTCAGCTCTTAAATCATACTCGAATGGCCGTGCCATTCTCAGGGAGCGCAGCTGAGGACTCGAGAGCATGACGGAGGAATATTTGCTTCCTCCCCTTCGAGTCCTTCGAGTGATTTCGATTTGCAGTCGAGCTGTGTTCCTGTGGCATGGTCTTTCGACCACGAATTACGCTAACGACATCCCTAGATGAGGAGCCCTGCGAGTGCTCCGAGGTTCACAACAAATTAAGTGCGGCGGTGTAGGAACGCTTCCTCGTCATGTCCCCATGGGTGTGAACTTTGCAGGTTTACCCTCAAAGATCTAAAATTAGTCGGGTTCCCTGCGTATAAAAGGATTAAATTAAATCATACCTCTAAGTCTTGCCTGATGAGATTGTGTACCTGTTTGCTTGAATTCACACCAACAGCAGTTGGTCTCTGGTGACTTTCTCCCTTATTCCATTATCAGAGTCAGGCCCACACGATCATCTTCCTTGGGACCTTATACATTATATAAAGTGACAAGCAGTTATGTTTGGGGCACATGGGATTGATCTGTGCGTAGACAACAGTGAGCTCTCTTAATCCCTGCCTCAATTTATAATTCATATCCTGTTGTTCTTTAACAATAACAGTAGGAGAACAAGATTTCATTGCTTGGAGTTAAACGAGTTCCAAATTCAACATTTACATCTAACCCATACTGTTTGGAAGAAGGAACATCTCATGAGGTGCAGTTTAAGAAGATCTAAATAAGGAACTGTGCTACTAACGGACTCTGCTGTACTCTACTGACTGTCTTAAAGCTGCCAGTGATATGTTGATGGTGTCAAACTAGATAAAGGATAAGGCACGATGCTCCCCACAAATCACCTTGCTGGAAATACCAACTTTCTTTCTTGTCAACACATTCTGTACATCATAAAATACGTGATGAATAGACAAACTTCAATATGTAACTGTCGAAATAAGTAAATGGTTGAAGCGGAGTTAAATAAATAGACACCCCAGCCCCTATAAAACCAACAGAGTGTAGGTTATTATAAAGAACTCTGAGCCTCATGTGCAGATGCCTAATAAATGTTTTCAGCACTCACACAAAAGGAAGAGCATACACCATCTCCTTCTGGACATGATCCCTATTCATATCAATATTGACATCATATACTGTAGGCACACTAAGGGATGGTCACATACACGCAGAATAATAATAGAAGTATCTTGGATTTACGGGCTTATAAAATACTTTCCATAAAAGAAACCATAACGTCACTGCTTGCAATCGCGACCCCGCGAAACGTGTCAGGATTCTCGCAGGCGAGAAATCCTGTTGGATTTGTAAAAACGCTGCTACATGGCAATCAAAATATTCTCTCTTTTCTTCTCCATCATCATTTTCAGCATGTAGTGTAGAGAAAGTAAATGAGATTTTCGGTTGACATAGTACAATGGCAGGGCATCCCGTTAAGCACATTCAACTGATACTCAGCTGAATAAACAATTTGTTACAATGTCGTATTCAACCTTACAGAGTAATTGTCTGCCAGTGAATGGAAATGTAATCAACTGAAAAGACGACACATCACTATCCAAGACTGAAATTACTTTTCAGAGTACTTTACCTGTACTGTCCTCCCCTTTCAAACATGATCTCTGAAATCTGCGAACACTTCTTCAGAGAAGCTATTAAAGCAGACCTCAAATCATGTTCCATGCAAGATGAGAGAAACAACATTCTGTTTAAAGAAGATCGCAGAGAACTGAAATAGGTGGAGATTAGGGGAATAAATCTAGGTAGAGCATAAAAGCCCAATCCATAAACACGATCTGATCCATAAACAAATGCAATTTCTCATATATTGTCAGGGGCACGGACGTAATTTGGGGGGGGGGGGGGGGGGGGGGGGGGGGCGACGACGGACTTTTTCAAAAGCCGGTTTTGGTCCCCCCCAGTTTTTACGGTTAAAACCAAATATTTAAATAGCGACGAATCCATGCCCCCCCCCCACTTTTGAAATCAAAATTACATCCATGGTCAGGGGGCTCTAGTGGAATACTAGTTTATGAAGGACAGCAGACCTGTTGGAGGGAGTCGGCCTTTGTACTGATCTGAGGCCAGTTTTCTCACATAAAGCATGACAGAACCTGCTCCAGATGAGCAAAGAAAACTGACAATTAACAGCTAACACCTGGTCCTCGTTCTGCCTCACCTTTCATACTTTTCCTGCTCTCCAGTAGTTTGAGGACTGACGGCTTTGCTTATACCGCTAGGAACCCAAGTAAATGTTGGAAAGCTTGGAAGAGTTTTTTTTTTTTTTTTTTATGTGTGCGATAGTTTGACAATTTGACACCTTTGTTTGTGCAAACTCCCTGTCTCCCAGTGTACAAAAATAAGCTTTATTATATCTCAGCCTCCTTGTCCGGGTCTTGTTCTCTTTGAGGGACTGCCACACCCCACCTTCACTATGCCTGTTTCAAAGGATCTTCACTTTGAAACTTCTGCATCCAGCTGTAGGTGTACATGCATTTGTTCAGGCCATTACCACTGGGTCACATTGGGTGTTGCTCTGAACATACAAAGGACTGGCCACTTGCTGACAGTCCAAAGGAATTCTATGAAGCGAGTTGTCCGTGGTATCTCCTCAGAACCGCTCTGTTAAAGCATCCACCAATCAGAAAGCCACTGTAGCTCTGACCAACAAGTCTGTACATGGCGTGAAGCTGTACTGTAACTGAACGGCCATCTCTGCTCAATGGTGGATTCCATCATCTGTAAGTCTTGTCAGCTGTGGAGCCCCCATCCTCCATCTAGCAGACAGGTGTGGCTCTCTACAGCAGGAGTGTCACCTCTCCGCACCAGGCTGGGCCTGAGAGAGTCTCAACCCCCTTCCTTCAAGTTGCAAGGGACCCCTTGAGTGTGGGGGAGTCAACGCCGTCCGCCCTCCAACGCAGCCCTTGTTGTGATGGATGAAGTAATGTTCAGGTTGGGAAAGACGAGAAGGTGAACGGTGGCTCGTTGCCAACATCACTGGACGTTTCTAGTCCAAGACAGTGGCTGCTTTTCCCTCTGACGATGAAGTGGGTCTACTAAGCAGTGTGTGAAACAAAAGGTGTTCGCGCAGGGACTCTAAATGATTTATGGACTGCAATTGTAACTTCTATCTGGGATATCTGGCTCCCTTTACCTAGAATATTGGGCTTTGTTTTAAAGTTGCTGGGGACTACAGGATGCAGGTCTTAAGCAAAAGAACCTCCTGTCATGATTTATGCTTGCTGAGATAGAAATGGCAGTGCAGTACATCCTGGGTATTACTTTTGTGTCTGCAGGACATGTTTCCAAAGAGTCGATGCCCAGAGATGTCTGTTTGGGTTTAAGAGCAATTTCTGCTGTAGGCCGAAGCTCCAACTGGCCCCTTTTTGCACTGTAATAAAATCACATCGCATGATCAGCTGTGATGGTGAGGAAGACCAAGGTGAGCTGGGCTCAAAACACCCAGTGACCACCAAGAAGGAGAATCTATTCCTTAAATGCCCTGTGTGGCTTGGGGCTTCTTGTATACATCCTGACCTGCATAAACAGAGAGGGAGAGACAGAGGAAATCCCTCTCCAAACCTGCCACAAACACGGGCAACACACACATCATGGCTCCCACAGATAGGGTCAATCAATCACACTTGCGTACATGTAATGGGAAAAGACAGTTTAAAGGGTTTGGAATAATCGCAGACGTCAGGAGTTATTTTTACCCATGGCCCGACATGGCTGTGTCCTGGGAAAATAGAGTTGACTGTAAGCAAGGCCATTGTGACTGCAGCAAAGCACTGATGAATGGACAGGACAGATGGGAGTGCCGGTCTCTGGAAGACCCACACCAGGGCCCTGGACTGGACCCCAGGGCTTAGGGCAGATAAGCAATGCCCCACTAGGGCTATAGCATATAAACAGGAAAAAAATGAAATTGTGTTGCATATTGTTACTGTGATAACATTTATTACCAGGCACATCTGTAAGCACTTTACATGTTCATATGGTCTGACTAAATGCAACTTTTTTTTTTTTTTTTTTTTGCACAAAGATTTTAAAAAGTATGCACATTTGAACATCTGAGATTAGCAAACAACTGAATTTTCAGGGTCTCTGAATGCCTGTTTGCATACAGCAGTGCAGCCTTTTGCCCATTATAGATATGGTGATAGTGCTGGGCAAACAGCCTTTCTTTAACTCTCTATCCCTCTGTGCATGTTTCGGATGTGTAGTAAACATTACCATGCCAACATAATGATAAGAGAATGGGTCACACACACACACACACACACACACACACACACACACACACACACACACACACACACACACACACACACACACACATCTACTAAGTGAGCAAATGCAGAATTAGAGTGATTTATGAAAGAGACCCGCTGCAGTTTTGCTGTAAGCAAACTCATCAGAGAGGGCCTCATTACAAATCTATTTACAGCATGCGACTCTAATCAGGTGACTCCACAGATATAAAACACACTTGTACACATGTCAATTACAAATTATTTAGTATAATTCCATTTGGGTATTACCAGAGTTAAATTTAATCCTAGGCAGCTAAAGATGAAGAGAAGTCTTTGCATTACCATACAAAATGAGTCCTGTGCAAGTTGTCTCTACTAGTTCCTACAGTGCCTGGTTATCCTAGATTAACATTGTTATGAGAATCCTAATTTAATTTTGCCATAGACAGCATCCTGATGCATTATGGTTCTTGTTCAATGACGTTAACCTGTGCTTCTAGGCAAGTCAAATATTTCAGAAGGAGTCCTACAAGAGCTTTTTTTAAACCATGCTGATTGATTTTGACATGTGCCGCTCGAACAGTGAGACTGTTAAATCCTGAGATGATTGGAGCCGCCCTACGGACTTGGTCACTGCTCGGTTAAGCCATTTCCAACAAGGAGAAGCTCACTGGAAGCTCGTGTCCGTTTCCTGTGGGATCTCTCTCAATCACAGCCATGTGACTCTATAATGGAGCTGGGCTCAGCAATCTCACTCAGAGTTAATGTGATGTTAATACAGCTGCTGAAGATGATTGCATTACAAAAAAAGTTCAGGTGAATTAACCCCGACATAAAAATAGGCATGTAGGTACTGTCCCTCCCTTGTCCAATCCCTAAAGGTTTAGGTTTATGGGCTGAAATTTGAGCCGCAATCCCACTTTTAAAAGCACATATTCAATACTTGGATAGACAGCTCTGGAAAACATTTATAGATCACTGCAAAATTATCACGTTTCTCTGGTTTTACTATTTATAGGTATGTGTTTGAGTAACATGAACTTTTTTTGCATCAGTTTTATTCCATAAAACATTGATAAGATTTCTTGCAAATTCCAGATAAAATAAACATATTTTCATTTGAAGCATTTATTGACGCAGAAATTGATAACAAGCCAGAAAAAAGATGCAGTGTTTTCAGATGTTAAACACTTTGAAGAAAACTCGGTACAGCCCGGACCCCTCCCTTCAGGCGTGCGTTAACGTATTCCGTGTTTTTATATGTACATCCGTGGGCGTGGCTGGGTGTGTGTGTATGTGTGTGTTCACCCTTCTCGTTAGTCAAATACGTTACGTGTACATAGTGTGTGTTCATATCGTCCTGTGCTCGTCTTTGTTTGAGTCTGATACGTGTTAAGTGCTAGTTAAATGTTGTTGCCACACGAGTGCTGCGAGTGTGTACTGTACTATCTGGAATAAACGTATCTTGTTTGAACGCCTCCTCCCCTCACACCCGTGACAAAAACAACTTCATTTTATTTCACCAAGTATTGTTTTAACTTAGGAAGAGTTCAGAAATCAATCCTAGTTTTCAAGCATTTTGGCATGCTCTCCAGTAGTCTGCCGCACTAGCTTGTTAAAAAAGTTAGTTCAGCTGATCACCTACCTCAATAAGTAGAATACCTCATGCCTGTGTTGGGATTCAACAAACAGTGGGATGTGATGGCTGCCAGACATTTAGCTGTTGTCTTGTTTTTTTTTTTTTTTTCCACAGCTATATGATTAAAGAACTTTCTCTACAACACTATCAGCTTTTTACTACGTGTGTGGAAACTGGCACAGGCCCAACACCACTGGCCATGAATTATCTCATGACATCTTCCCTTTTTCTGTGAAAAATGTAATTATGAGATTTGAAAGGGCTTTACTCAGCATCTAAGGCATAAATGCGTTGGAAATATGAGCTGTTGTCATACACCAAGAGTGATGGTTCATGAGCAGAGGAGATTTCCGGGCCGTTATACATGTTCCGATGGCTACCAGGCTGGCCGCGTAGAAACGGTGCGCTGACATGATTTGTAAGTCCAATGTCCTTGTTTAATGAAGACGGAGAAAATAAACTCACATGGTGGGCAAGTTCAGCGTCAGCCAGAACAACCACATGCCACAGCCGAGTGTGTTACACGTGCGTGTTTAATAAAGACGGAGAAGAGGCAACCGGTGCTGTGGTCAAGCTCAGCTCGAGTGACTGAACCCTACGCAGTCTACGCAGGTGCACACACACACACACACACACACACACTGAGGCTGGTCATGGCCTAATTCATAGCTCAGCTGCAGAGAGTTTGGTACTGATGCTCTTAACATCTTTTATGTAATGGCTGTATAAGGAACAAAAACCTTTAAAAAAAATATGTTTCCAACACTGCTTAGTAGGGCAATAAGCAGTTTCCCCATTACAATATTAAGAAAAGTAAATGTTACTGCTGGTTCAGACCATTTGAAGGCTCATGGTGGTCAGTAGTTTGGAAATTCAGGGCTGCTTTTGAAAATCAAACCACAAAATCAAGTAATCCACCAACTAAACGGCATGAACAACACTGAACACTCCAGACATATTCTTCCTTTCCTCCCTAAACATTGCTCCAAATAAGACAGAAAACAAACATGTCAACTAACAAATATGTTCACTAACTAAATAGGTTGAGTAAAAGCCTTAAATACCTTTTAAAGGTTCTCTCCTATAACTACAAAGCTCATGTGGCTTTGAAATCACCAATTCTGCATTATTTTTGTGCAAACACAACCCACAACCACCTCAAAGTTCTGCTAAGGGTAAGAAAGGTGTCCAAAACAGGATATGTGAATTAACGTTTAACTGTTGTTAAATATGGAATCTCAAGATGAGGGAATTTTGGTTAGCAACATCAGATCCTGACCCACAATTAGGGTTGCAACGGTATGAGATTTTCACGGTATGATAACCGTCTCAGACAATACCGTGGTATCACGGTTATCACGGTATCACAGTTTGTTTGTATATTATTAAAAGATACACTGACCCTTAAAGAAATTACAACAAGTTTTTTTTGTTCAATTAACTATTTATTGTAGAAACCTGGAACAATTGTATACAAAATGTCTCCTTTAAATAAAAAAAAGCTGTACACATGTTTATATAAATACTGCAAAATTTGAGAAACCTAAATCATGGATTTCAGTATAATTATTTAAGTTTAAATAATTTAATATCTGATAAACTGAGCCTGGGTCAGTGTCTGATCAACAACTGTTGTAAACGTCCGTTGTACTGCCAAGTTAGAATATAACCAGATACTGCAGAAAGAGAGGATTTATTTCTGACATGACCCTCACAATAGAGATTTCTATTTTAAGGCTTTCACACCGAGTCTGGTTTTAACATATGAAAAACAGGCACGTTAGAATTTGAAAATGAACGCATGTAAATTAATGGCGTCTTTCACATCCAGTGAAAGCAAGGACCATAAAAGCTAGGTTTATACTTTCACTAGTGACCGTAGCGCGCGACTCCGCACAGTTCTTTTGTATTACGTTAACAAATACGAGCCTCTTGTAATTCCAGGACTAAACATGAGAGAACGTGAAGACGTTGAGATTGGGCGTAAACAACCATTAAATAATGTGATGAAAAAGCGAATTATTTCGAGTATATGTATAAATATTTAACTTAATTAAGTTTAAGGTGCTGGGAAAGTGACGTACAAGTGCTTTAATTCCACCTTATAAAGATGTATGAACCCTGCAAACATGACATTGTTCATTGCGCTGAGGCGCGGCGCGCGCAAAGTTACAAAATTCAGAGGTGCACGACCTCGCGAATCGACAGCGCGTGAGACCCTCGCGCACGGGCGGAGCCACCGCGATTACGTCATTTTCGCCGCTGATTTTAGTTTAGCTTTTTTTTTGTTAAAAAAATTAAGTCTGATGCACTTTCTGCCATTCTCACCGCTGTGTGCTGAGTAGCTGAACCGGAGCGGAGTTGCGCATGCGCGGGTCAGTTTCTCCGCTGGCTTGCTTTTTACCGGTAATAAGCAAACGCACACGGTATGGTAACCGTGCATTTTAATACCGTGGTATACCGTGAAACCGGTTACCGCTGCAACCCTACCCACAATCAGGTAATACTACCACAGCTTGTTCTCTACAGCTAATTTCCCCCATGGTAGGTTAGGGTTTGGGGTAAATTCAAAGTGTAATTATGTAATTGTTCTTGTCAGATGTTTTTTTTCCCAATTAAAACAAGCTACTGCTTACAGTTTAGTTAGATTGAGAATTGATGAATTTTGCATTTACTGATTTTTACACAATTTTATTTCATATTTTTTAATTATTTGGATAATAAAGTGAAATTTTACACTTAAAAGTGCCATTTGAATTAACACAGCAAATTTACACTGGCCAAATATCCAGATGTTCATTTGAAGTCATACTCTTGCTGAGAATTAGTAGTAATAGTAGAAGAGGTAGAAGATGAATAGCGGAAATATTTACAGAAAAGCAAAATACAAAAATGTAAGCCTTAGATGAATCTGTTAATTTGTTACCTCAAACTCTAGCCTGTACGACAATTCCCATTAACTGATTGCTGCTTATTCTCAAGAGCTTTCATATCCACACTTTTTTCAAAACTTCTTATGATTTTCTTCAGTTCAAAATGAAACACAGACACAAAGCATGAACGCATCATTGGCTATCACTAGAATATACCTAAATAATTACTGCAACTTAAAAACTGACTGTAAAAATTCCTATTTTCACACCACACCACAGTACCCTCAAATGTGTTTTTCTTTTAAATGTTTCCTGTTTGGTTAAAGCTGTAATGTTGCTGCTTAATGTTGTGTGTTAAGTGTTGTGGTTTTTATGTCTGGTTTCTTTAATGTTGCAATTTTGCTTACTGTATTTGTGATTTTCCCATAATGTCTTTTTGTCATCTTTTCACAACTGTTACTGCTAGAAAAGAAGCAGACACACAGACACACACACAGGCATAACATGCACTGCAACTCTGTAGTACTATAAGCTTAAATGTGAACTGGCAATTCTCATTAGACTCTTTGTCAGCAATAACCAGTACATACCTAGTGAGAATCAGCTACTGTTCAAAATCACCCGTATGAAAATATTAGTGTGCTTGGCGTGCTCTATTTCTATTGTTTATATTGTTTATGAGGAACAATGTGGGGTTTTTTCTGCTCCTTTTATCCCCTGCGTCATAAATCAAAGTCTCTCTTTGCGATGCTACAGTGCTCTCAGAGGAAGAGGTAGAAATAGACCACTGAGAGGGGTCTGCCGCTGGAGAGAAGTATTCAGAGGAACACAATGTTAATTGAGGAAAATGGAATGAACAGGTGCTACTAAGTTCACAGTTAGGTTTGGGTTAATAATTGATGGCAGACGCAATTATTACAATGATCCCAAAAACTACATGTGCAATTATTTATAAACTCACACCAAAGGCATTACGCAGTCTGATGTCGAAAGAAAAGGAATATGATGAAAGTAGCTCTCAGTTGAGAACTGTACAGTACATGTTAATTCCACTCCCTCCTGCTTTGAGCGGTGACAGTGAGAGTTTTGATTTATTCATGAACCTTGTGCTTGTTGCCAAGAACCATTAAAGGGGAGTGAATGACTGAAAGGGAGGAAGAAATCTGCTGAGGGAAGTAAAATACGGTTGCAAAACAAATCAAACACGGAAAACGCACGTCTCACTCACGCTCCGTGACTCTACAGAAATAACAATTTGCTTTGACATAAACCAATTAAGGGCTTCCGCCAGGTTCCGGACCTCACCTTGGGATGAAACACGAAGGAATGGCGGCTTAGTTTTGTTCTAGCTGCGTTTCCATTCAGAAAGGCCCTTCTTATCAAGGTCTTTCATCTTTCTTGTTTGCTGGCCAGTAATAACTTTTCTGCCGCTTCTTTCAAGCGTGCCGACGCACAGCACGTTGCTGCTCGGGTCTGTGAATCAGGGCCAGGCTCGGTCAGCGCCACAGGGTGAAGGTCACAGGCCTAGTTGCCCACGGGTGCTGCAGGGGTGTGGGCATAGGGCCACGGTCGCAGTGGACCTTCAAATGCCCTTGATGAGTCATGGGTATTAGAGCAGATCATCACAACTGCCAAATTCTTTACCTGTGGTCTAGTTTATTTTCCTACTTAACGATGTACATCCATCTTCATAAACTTCATTAGACAGCATTGGTTCATTGCTACTGATATACAATGTTAAACCTAATAATTCACTGTATTAGATACATATGTTATAGATAAATGATTGCAGGCTATAGATAGTAGACTAACCCTGTTTGCATGTGTATTTTGTCACTAGTTTCTGGCCACTGCTGGCCACAGCAGTGTCATTAAAACAAGAGAATCACATGGTCGGGGTTTATCAGGCACAGCAGTGTTGCTGGAGTTTATGCTCTTGGGCTGAGTGGTCTGCCACTCAAACATCCCAGCCAACAGAAATCCTGTGATGAGGATCCCATGTCTGAGTTAGAGGCATCCTGAAGGACAGCTAACACAAACTACATGGACGATATATATACAGACATACATATATACAGAGAGAGCACAGAGAGCCCACATATAGTACACATATATGGTATACTCTAGTAGCCTATAGTATAGTATAGCATAGTAGCCTATAATATATTAGCATCACTACCATTGAGACAGTGTGTGAGGAGAGCTGGCCGAATGAGCCTGCAGTATCGAAGACATGACCCGGCAGACAGCAGTGTGCCGGGGATGTTCAACCACACCGCCTGCCCCATCTATCACCCTGATCTATATCACCCTACTGGAGATTAAGTCTGCCGTCTACTGCCGCTGCTAGGCAATGAAGCAGTGTATAGTCCGCACTTAAAACTCACACTCCAGACCTCATTATCTGATGTCTCTTGCCTGCAAAGAACAGAGCTGTAATTCGATTCTAAAATATAGACAGATGCCTTCTATAAACAGATGACTCATAATCTGATCGTAAAACCACACTTTACCGTCGTAATTTATCACATGGATCCCATTATCAGCGACAAATGAAAAAATATGAATATTATGCATTTTATGCACTTCAAAGAAATTTAATTCATGACCAAATATAAAAATAAGCCAGCAGCCTTAATCTAAGCTCCATACCTCATATTATCGAGTTAATCAATTGGCAGAGAGCTGTGAAAGGCAAAGTAATTGGACATCTGTTTGGCGGACACCTACATAGAGGCTCCAGACTGCCTCTCTCTGATCTGTTGCCACGTGTTACTGACATGAAGTGTTAATAGCGATGCTAGACGACCATTCATGTGGCAAGTTTATAAAAGGCGCTCATCTAGAAATAAAGCACAGTGATGAGCTAACCATCACTTTACTACCCAGACTGATTATTAGAAACTCGGAAATTGATTAAACTCTTGTGATAAACCACCGGCTTTCTTAATTTTTCAGAGGGATTTTGCGAGTAACCTTTATCCTAAAGCTGGCATAAAGCTTGGAACTTATAACGTACAAGAAGTTCCTCGATCAACTTGCATAAAACTTGCATAAAACGCAGGTAATGCGTAACAAATATAGAGAGCATGTAGCCTGCGCGCAACCCCTTCGGACGCGTGCACGCGCGCGAGTGATGCTGAAATGGTCCACCATCTCCGCGGCCAAGACAATGTCTCGGACACAAAGAAAAGATGCGCAAACTTTACATATTGAATAACATTCAAAGATGATTCCGATCCGATTAAATTAAACAAGCCGAGTAAAACACCCCAAGTCACCCTCCTTCTCGAATCTAAGCAGTGGACCCCAGGACAACGTTACAAACACACGTCCGAGAAAAGAGGAGAAACCATGGGCTCTGTTTGAACATCAGCAAGCCAAGAACATCACTAGATCCTCTCTTACCGTCCCTACTTTGATTTTTACACGTCTGCTTCAAAAGTGAAAGCTAGGATTACAGAATTATGATTATTATAAGACACGCACTACATCCTCCAGAAACACGGAGACGTGACTGTGAAGATCAAACTTAGCTCCACTCTCCACTCACACACCCCAAAAAAACCTGGCAAGGTGGACACACACGTGAAACGTTGACTCAAGCCTCCTGTAGCCTATAGGTGCGTCTCTCACGGGACAAAACAACACAAATAGGTCCGTGAGAATAACTCCTTGTAAGGACTTTGGATAAAAAATCTCAGAAAGAAACATACAGCAGTTATTAAACATACTAAAATTGTGTATGGAGCATAAATGGACTTAACTCGTATGGACGTTACAGTATAAACACGCAACGTAACTCGCGTTGTGAAATTGTACCTACTAAACCAGTAATCTTCTGAACGCCTAGTACAGGGACATGCATCACACTCTTACCTTTGAAATTAAGGTCGGTTCCGCTACTTGGACTGCGCCGACCTGCTCTGAGAGAAGAATGCAGCTGGTGGTGTGGCGATGTTACTGAAACAGCAGTCTGATGTCTGATACCTTGGTCCTGTGTAAGCGCGTCTAGTTTTGACTGCAAACAGCTTTAACTTGCAAACTCCTCCCCTGCCCGTATAAATACGCTGTATTAAGGAGCATAATTGAAGATTTTTTCTTAGACGGTATACATAAGCGATTTAATCGATTTGAAGAAAGGAAGTGATAAACACATGTTCATATATAAAGCACATGTTATATATAGCCTATATATATATATATATATATATATATATATATATAGAGAGAGAGAGAGAGAGAGAGAGAGAGAGAGAGAGAGCACGGACGTAATTTGGGGGGGGGGACGGGGGTGACATGTCCCCCCCACTTTTTCAAAAGCCGGTTTTGGTCCCCCCCAGTTTTTACGGTTAAAACCAAATATTTAAATAGCGACGAATCCATGTCCCCCCCACTTTTGAAATCAAAATTACGTCCATGAGAGAGAGAGAGAGAGAGAGAGACCACTGTTAGATCAAACATCAAACAGAGTAATCACATCAAACATGCATGCAATGGAAAAATCACTTTGGCCATAATTGTGGTATGGTTCTTGGTAGTGAAGAGGCTGGTTTCAGCCTTTCAGAAACTGCTGATCTCATGATCTCATGGGATTTTCACACACTAGAGATTACAGATAATGTTGCAAAAAAAAAAACCACAAAAACAGCAGCAGCAAAAACCATCTAGTGAGCATGAACAGTGGTTCAGTGGGCAACCTTGTTTGTGAGCGAGGTCAAAGGACAATGACCAGACTGCTGTGAGTTGACAAGAAGACTGAGAGACTATGACAGAAAAACACATCAGATTGCACTGCAGTTAACAAAGAAAAAGAATCCAATGCTTACTGAACCTGGACAGTTGTACATTGGAAGGTGACCTAGTCTGATGAATTGATTTTAAGGGTCAGAATTTGGGGTAAAAGTATAAATCCATGAATCCATCCTCACTTGGGTCAGTCAGGCATCTTTGAGAGCCACATGCTGCCTGAATGTCGTTGCTAATCAAGTGCAACCCATGAAGATGAGCTAATTAAACTTCAGTGACCTTCACAATCATGAAATGTGAATTCAGCAGAGCATGTTTGGCTAGGATCGGAGAATCACGCCACGGTTGTGATGTTGACAGCAATGGTGCAATATTCAAAACGGATCACAGTGTGTTTGTGTGTACGTGTGTTTAAAGAATTAAAAACTTTAAAATCAGCTCCCCTATATCATGCATGATTTGTGTTAACCACTATGATTCAGCGCTTCATTAAAGGGTTATTTCTCACCACAGGATTTCTGCTGGCCCTCAACACACCCGGCGGCGGGGACACCCGAAAGACCCAAATCCAGCACTGCTTTGCTGGACACAGTTGCACCAGCACAACCCCCAGAACCATCTACCTACCACGCTGTGCGCACAATGATCTTCTTCCTAAATAATATCCGGTCAGCAGTCGCCTGTGGTCAGAAACTGATGGGTGATGAATGACATAGTGGGTGGCCGAGTAATTGTACTTGCCAACAGATGGGCCTTACTCAGCCATTGTATATTAATGAAGAGGCTAGTGTATACAGGGACATGGCTCTGTATTTAAAACATATTTAAAGTATGTTTTTAAATGCTTAATGTGTGTACATGTAGAATATATGTATCTATATTGTGATGATTTTAGTGATCTGATGTGACCAGCTTAACCTAAACTGACACTTCAGGCATTCGGTCGAAATTCAGTGTCTTGCTGTGTGGAGTGTTGCAAAGAAGAGGCATGCAGTAAAAATATGGCGTCGCTGTAGATACCAGCTGAGAATAATAGGCTGGTGAGAAGCGTTTCGAAGATTAATCATTTTTGTCTTGCTGTGAGAAAAAACGAGGTGCATGGTTGCGATAGTGTCAGAACACCAAAGCTAGTGAATCTTTGATAATACATGCTTTAAGCAAAAAGGGCCATCTACAAGTCAGTACACATTAAAAGCTATTTTCTCCTGGCCTACCACGACTCCCATCTCTGTGTATCTTATCTGTAGGCTCGTGAAGCTGCCTGTGACCCTGCTTCTTTGAGGGCTGTATTCTTTGAGAGCTGTGTTATTTGAGTCGGGTCATCCCATGTCAAGACAACCCCCCACCAAAAAAAAAAAAAAAAGAAAAAAGAACCTCACACCAAAGCAAAATGTGCATAGTCAGAAGAACTTTTTCCTCATGGAGCTGCCTGTATAATAGACCTCCTAATGGGCAAACTGGCCACTGCTCATTCGTCAGGTTCTGCTCTTCTGGTGCCTTCTGATGAGCTCCTGACCTTTTCTGCACACAGGCAAGGTGTAGCGCTAAACAGATGGGGCCTCCTTTCTAAAACACCGACAGACAGCCTGCAAAAAGCAGGTGTAGGTCTCGCTAACATACAGACACCTGGGTTATAACTGTAAGGTGTGTATAGAGCTGTGTATGTGAATATCGATACTCCAAGTTTCTGAATGCAAACGACCTAATGGAAATTGGAAGGATGTAGAAAGGGTACCACAAAGCTCAACGTCATTATCTCAAAGAGAGACAGAGTGTGTGTGTGAGAGAGAGAGCGAGCGAGAGACAGCATGGAAAAGCTTGAGAGAGATTCTATGATCCAGGAATACAAACTACACCCAGGACATATATGCAGCTATCTGACACATTTACTTAATTAAGGTATTCATTTCATGTAATTACCACAGAAATCCAGCGAGACACGGAGTATTACACAATGACTCCTTGATATTGCTAAAGCCCATAAGAGTATTAAATAGCTCGGTAATGTTATATGATTGAAAAGGTTGAATGTGAGAGTGACTTTTAAACAAGCTGGAGTGGCAGTTCATTTTGTATTATTTTTGGCTTAATTGTGCTGTGCTTTGATGTTTAACTCCTACCTGGCTTGGTTGGCAATGACACTTTATTCAGTGAGCACGAGGCCGATGGTAAAGACAGAAGAGGATAGGCTGTGGGTGATACATATTTATGTCTTCTTGCCCTGACCAAAAATTCAACTTTTAATCGACAAAACAGGAATAATTTTACAGTTTGATGTCTCATAAATGTTTATTTATAAATGTCCAAGAATGTGCACTGTTAGACTGCAGAAAAGAAAAATGTATAAAAATGTAACCATCCACATTCATTCATGCATATTCAAGCCCAGACTCATACACAGATATGTGAATCCCATGACAGTAGTCTCGTACACACACACACATACTCACAGCCTCACACACACACACACACACACACACACACACACACACACACACACACACACACACACACCACACGCACGCACACGCACACACACAAACACACACACACACACACACACACACACACACACACACACACACACACACACACACACACACACACACACACACACTCAACCATATAATTTTCATCTGCCGCAGTGTCATGCCAGCAGATTGCAAAAGGCCTGACAGTGGTCATTATTGCTCTGCATTTCCCCACAGGGTAATTACTTGTAGCACTACCTCAGTGAATGACCTTCTTTTCTCCTATGGTCATCTTGACTGGACAGCTTCATGCCACTGTGAGCCTGTCAACACTTTTAGAAGAGACCTGCTCCCTCATACGGTTCTGTGTGTTTCCGCCAACTACGATCGGCCACCTAGATCAACCACATCGCAGCCCAACTAACGTCCCCCCCTGTCAATGAACAAACATGGCAAACATTTGGCCTTCCTCATGCACTTTCACATCATGCTTTGCATCTTTCTCCATCTTTTCTGTTGTGGTTGATTGCAGATATATGCAAGGCTTTGCTAAAGACTTGGGAAGCACGTCACCCAGGAGCCGTGAGTGAGAGTCGCACTCTCTGCTTCCCTTGGGTCTGGGAGTACAGATCTTAGAGCACAGCCATGCTTAGAGCACTTCCCCACTGTCACAGAGCCTTGCTCAGAGGTGTCAGAGGTGGATCGCAAGCGCCTTCACGTTCAGACGGAACATCTGTTGGAGGCTAGTACGATTGTCGCCCCGTACGAGAGTACCTGCCATTTCCCTGACCTGCCAATGTAGTGCCATATTTGTCTGGGTGAGTCTTTTTTTCCCAGAGTCATATAACATGGAAAAGAATGAACCAAGACAACTTGCAATGTTGCAGTATTTTTGAGGGAAAAAAGATTATTCCTGCTGTTTTTTTTTTTTTTTTGCAAATATTATTGCTAATTGTGTATGTTTTATTACTTAAGTGTGTGCATGACACTACTGGAAATAGTTACAGAATTTACAGACATTATTTCTAGCTGGACACGGAAATTGCTGCTTCCTACTTACAACATTGACATTGAATTAAACTCAGTAAACTCCTAAATAGACATTGCTCTGTTTGGGTTTGCCTAATAATGTTCCTAAACATAAGCCAGCCAAGTGTTTGCATCTCAGTGGTGTTCTTATATTAAAGACTTCATTAAAGATCAAAGGCGCGAGTCGTAGCATGGGCTTTTTGATGTAAGGAATGCTCTTTAAACAACCCTGCCAGCTCACCTGCTCTCCACGGCCTAGAGCGATGACAAATGAGATTTTCACGCCTTCCCTGAGCCATCTCAGCAGGGCGGCAAACAAAGGACAAATCAGACGGATACGCTTTATATCCAGACCCCACAATAAGATGCTGACCCGCCTCTAATAAGTGACAGCCCGGACTGCACCGGGTAATTCATGATCTCTCCCTGCAAATTGCTCCACCAGGGAGCACAGGGGCATCTCAGGTGGCGGGGGGGGGGGGGGGGGGGGCGCTTGTGAGGGAGGATATCTGAGACACCAAACTAGCTCTGAATTCACCTCCTAAGAGATAAGGATAATACCAGCAGCATAAGGAAGCCCATTCCAGAGTTGCGCGACAGTGGATGAGAGGTCGATATACTTTGCTTGGGATTGATGGGGATTTGGTGCTACCTAAATAGAGGCTTTTTAAGGACTCACTTGGCAGAAACTGGGAGTTTGGTTATTTGTTACAGTCAAAGGCAAAGGGGCGATGGCTTTGACGCTACTTTTAGCTGTTAGCTCTGGATTGTGCACTGTATCCTGTCCTAATTGACTCTTCAGGGAGTTGATCTTTGGGAGTTGAGGGGAGGGGGGGGTTTAACCGTGGTCCTTGACCTAGTTTTTGGCTGGACCAGGCAAGGATCTGTAAAAGCCAGACCTGACCTGCAGAGCTTACCATCTTCAAAGATCATCCATCTGTGGTGCGGCCCATGCAGGCTGTTTGGTGTTGTGGTTTCCTGCTCGAAATTGGGCCATTTACAGTCACTTCTCTGTAACATTTTTCATGTCCTTATAGTGTCCACCAACATTGCACCAGAGGTGGCTGCCTTTTACAGATATCCAAGAAACATAAATCACCCAGGGGTATTATTGTTAATATTAGGTTTATAGGTTTGGAGATTTCAAGTTGTACTTGTCATATTGTTCAGGTCTTTTACTACAGCCAAATGGCATTACAGTAAACCACAACAGATACTAAAACAGCAGACTCTTAATAGATAGCATAATAGACAGAGGACAAAGGAGTTTATTAAACATATTTGGCATTCTAGAAGCAGGTTCTAGGTCAGTTCTAGGTAGGTACTTGGTCAGATCCCGATAGGTACATTGTGTGTGTCACTGAGAATGACACACTGGGGCTCTCCTGTAGTCTTCCATGATTGTTTTGCATCCAAAGCATTAGGATTTAGACTTTAGCTTGTGTACGGCTTAGAAAGAAAATCTGGAATTTGCTGAATTCTGAGAACCTTTTTTCATCTCCTGCCACACTGTTGTGGCATGAAGGGTTCGTGGTAAAGGTTAGTAATGCTGCAGAATTCTTTAAGAAGATACTCAATGCGTGGAATAAAAATAGCAGTCGTTTGTTCTAAATTTGCAGTTATCTGTAGTGTCTCCGCCTTGGGCAGAGGACTCACCTTACTAAATATTTATCATGTATGTTAAGTCATTCTCAGATGGTAGAAGTTCACTGCTCCAACGTCCTCCAACATCCTTTCATTATTATTTTTCAGAGATAAAGAATTATTGTGGTTGGTATATGGGGTTGGAAGTATTTTACTGCAGTAAAAGTAAAATACTAGTGCAATATTTCTGTGTGAGAATCATACATTTAACAAAATATTTTTATAATTTTATAATTCTAAAATGTTATAATTGGTAGTGTGTCTTCTGGTGATTTCTTTTTCATTCAAAGTTACTACACATGTGATGAAGACATTGTTGTAACTAGTTAGAAATGGATCCAGTATAGAAAAATAAGCATGAATACTCAAACACGTTACTCATGCAAACATGTGTCAAGCTAAGTGGAGTATTTACATTATGTTCCACTCTACATTTGCTTTTGTTATTTCGCCATTTAATTCCAGAGTTATGAACTTAGCAGCCAGTGCTGTTTGATGTTAGACGCATGCCTTTTTCTTAGGGATTTTCTTAGTAGAGATTTGTTTGGACAGGCAGAGAAATCGCCTTTAAATCTGACAAGATCTGCTATAAATCTGATTTATTCCTTAATGTCCGAACAGCAATTTTATCTCAAAATGTCTTTAAAATGTCAGCTTGAATCACGGACATGTGTCAATGATGCTTGAGGACACAAGCAGCCAAATTATCCTGGACAAGGTACGCATTCCAACATCAATCAGTTGAGTTAATGATCTCACAACAATAGTGTAACTGAGCCCACAGATCTGGGCAGAAAAAGAACATAGCAAAGTGTGCTTTGAACGTTTTACCCTACTTCCTAACTCATCCTTGTTTCTTTGATTTTGAGGTATCAGTACTAAACTCTATTGTTTGCTGTAAATCAGGTCGTATGGATCTGTTTTGATCATCGTTTAGTTGAGTGAATTTTGGGTTCCCTTTTGATCTCCAGACTATTAATTGGATAATCAAATCGAATCGAATACTCGAATCTTCTGCATGGCTCTGAGTTGAGAACTCAGACACTCTATCCTTCAACAAACAAAACGTGTTTCCCCCCCAAAGCCCTGGCTAGGGTTGCCACCTGTCAAGTCAACACCTTTTTTCACCTGCATTCTTTAGGCTATATGTCTAGGTGCCTAGTTCTGACATTTTTGTGCCATGTTCTCCTGAATTGTGGGGGGTTTATTTGTCACTACTCCCTTCCTCTGCCCACTGGCATTTTTATACCAATCAAAAGTTGGCTGGCAAAGTCAAATACAATGTACAAGTGGACGACGTGTTAGTGGTGACTCTAATGGAATAGGAGTATCTGGTGTAGGCTTGTTGAAAAGGCAGCAACCTTAGGCCTAACACTGTCAACTTCTCAGACGTTTAAAGTACACACTATGAACAAAGGACACACTAGCAAATGGCTCTTCTCACTCAATTTGCTATGAAAATGATGGCTGTGTACTTTGCATGGCTCCATCCTCCACTCCAATCTCACGCAGGCCACGTGATGGAAGATGTGTGGTGGAATATTCAGCATATGCACAAATGTTGGTGAAGGTCCAGTTACTCTGTTCACAAACATTGAGCACAGTGTGGACATACTCCACTCCCTTTAACAGTGTGGACATACTCCACTCCCTTTAACATTGTGTACATACTCCACTCCCTTTAACAGTGTGGACATACTCCACTCCCTTTAACAGCGTGGACATACTCCACTCCCTTTAACAGTGTGGACATACTCCACTCCTTTTAACAGTGTGAACATACTCCACTCCCTTTAACAGTGTGGACATACTCCACTCCCTTTAACAGTGTGGACATACTCCACTCCCTTTAACAGTGTGGACATACTCCACTCCCTTTAACAGCGTGGACATACTCCACTCCCTTTAACAGCGTGGACATACTCCACTCCTTTTAACAGTGTGGACATACTCCACTCCCTTTAACAGCGTGGACATACTCCACTCCCTTTAACAGTGTGGACATACTCCACTCCCTTTAACAGTGTGGACATACTCCACTCCCTTTAACATTGTGGACATACTCCACTCCCTTTAACATTGTGGACATACTCCACTCCCTTTAACAGTGTGGACATACTCCACTCCCTTTAACAGTGTGGACATACTCCACTCCCTTTAACAGTGTGGACATACTCCACTCCCTTTAACATTGTGGACATACTCCACTCCCTTTAACAGTGTGGACATACTCCACTCCCTTTAACAGTGTGGACATATTCCACTCCCTTTAACATTGTGGACATACTCCACTCCCTTTAACATTGTGGACATACTCCACTCCCTTTAACATTGTGGACATACTCCACTCCCTTTAACAGTGTGGACATACTCCACTCCCTTTAACATTGTGGACATACTCCACTCCTTTTAACAGTGTGGACATACTCCACTCCTTTTAACAGTGTGAACATACTCCACTTCTTTTAACAGTGTGGACATACTCCACTCCTTTTAACATTGTGGACATACTCCACTCCTTTTAACAGTGTGGACATACTCCACTCCCTTTAACATTGTGGACATACTCCACTCCTTTTAACAGTGTGGACATACTCCACTCCCTTTAACAGTGTGGACATACTCCACTCCCTTTAACATTGTGGACATACTCCACTCCTTTTAACAGTGTGGACATACTCCACTCCCTTTAACAGCGTGGACATACTCCACTCCCTTTAACATTGTGGACATACTCCACTCCTTTTAACAGTGTGGACATACTCCACTCCCTTTAACATTGTGGACATACTCCACTCCTTTTAACAGTGTGGACATACTCCACTCCTTTTAACAGTGTGGACATACTCCACTCCCTTTAACATTGTGGACATACTCCACTCCTTTTAACAGTGTGGACATACTCCACTCCCTTTAACAGCGTGGACATACTCCACTCCCTTTAACATTGTGGACATACTCCACTCCTTTTAACAGTGTGGACATACTCCACTCCCTTTAACATTGTGGACATACTCCACTCCTTTTAACAGTGTGGACATACTCCACTCCTTTTAACAGTGTGGACATACTCCACTCCCTTTAACATTGTGGACATACTCCACTCCCTTTAACAGTGTGGACATACTCCACTCCTTTTAACAGTGTGGACATACTCCACTCCCTTTAACAGTGTGGACATACTCCACTCCTTTTAACAGTGTGGACATACTCCACTCCCTTTAACAGCGTGGACATACTCCACTCCCTTTAACAGTGTGGACATACTCCACTCCCTTTAACAGTGTGGACATACTCCACTCCCTTATAGTGAGATAACTAGTGTTATCTTCCACTAGTAACTTTCCATGCAAGATTTTCTGCAAGACAAACAACAAAAGAAAATATATTGTGGCTCTGAACTGTTTGCATTTCATGTCAAAACAGCACAATTTCTTTGCTTCTAATGAGGTAAAACGGTTGCGCTGGGGTCATAAATGAGATTGTAGCGATAGCAGAGATTGTCAGGAGTAAATGGACATCGAGTGCCATAAATAAGTCATACATCTCTGAGTGCAAGACAAAGTAACAGAGGCACTATTAAGTAGACTATGTAATTAACCTTACCAGACTTATTTGAACTTCAATGGTAAATGATGTTAAATGGTGATTTTTTTTACCCATTCAAGAGTTTTGAATATCAAAAATATTGTACACTAGCAAAGGAAACCAACTTTGCCGTGATCAGGACTGTGGGTATCAAATGGAGAGGGAGAGAGAGGGAGACAGAGAGGGAGAGAGGGGGAGACAGAGAGGGAGAGAGGGGGAGACAGAGAGGGAGGAAGGGAGAGAACGACATGTTAAAATGGCTAGGTGAAAATGATGCTCTCTGGTGATGGCCCAAATGAATCACATTTGTTTTGTATCATACAGGGAAGAGGAAAAAGCAGCTCTTGGTGTCAACAGGACACATAAGACCTACTGTGAAATGCAATGAGGCAGATGTATCCTGCTTCCTAAGAAACAACTAATGAGGCATCTTATCCTTCATAGTTCAAGCTCTTTTCCAATCTGTATATCAGTACTTTCGCTAGTGTGTGTAGACATATATATATATATATATATATATATATATATATATATATATATATATATATATATATATATATATATATATATATATATATATAATATATATATATATATATATATATATATATATATATATATATATATATATATATATATATATATATATATATATGTATGTATGTGTGTGTGTGTGTGTGTGTGTGTGTGTGTGTGTGTGTGTGTTTGCCTTCAATGTCTCTCCTTGACTTCATCCGGTGTGTGTGAGACTCTGTCACACTGAAGTAGCACAGGACACAGATAACGAACTCCTCTTAAAGGGCCATTACAGGCGTGCATTCTCACACCGTTAATGGGTCTTGACTAGAGTATCTGGACACAAGTAATTAAACATGATAAAAGTTGTAAGCGCATAGTTAATGAATGACAGAGGCGATCTGAGTGAGAGGGAGGTGCGGGAGCAGCAGTGAGGACGTAGGAGCAAAGTCAGTCTGCGAGAGATCGAGAGGGTCCAAAGGTGCTGGTAGAGACGCAGTCTGCATGGTTATGAAGTGGTGAGCATGTGTGCGGCTGGTCTGGTATCCAGTACCGATTGTATCTTCCTGCTTCTGCCTTCAGGAGCTGTCCACCCACAGAGGTGCTGAAGTTCCACCGAGTGCCCTCCATGGATCAGACACAGGATGTGATGCACCATATTGACGTACGCGTGGGGTTTCCGAGCACACCCGGCCACCTGCTGTCACGCTCCTACAGTTCCAGCTCCTAGAGTTTTGGTGGCAACTTACCAAAATAAATGATTCCTTAGCTTTCGCTCTTCCCAGAGTGCCACATGTGAGACGCGAGTTATTGGCCTTCATGTTGGCAGTATCAAAGCCTTACCCCTGCGCCTTTGTTTACCGACCGCTAATCCGTGGTGGCGGATTTTTCATTCTTTGTTTGAAATCGTGCTTCATGGCGATTCATCCCGCATGCCTCTAATTGACATTTTCCCTCCCGCTTTGATAATAAACGAGTCTCGAGTGCGACGACGGGCGTCCTCCCGTGTCCCAGCAGGCTCCGCCAGTGACACGGCCATCTGCACCCGACCCCCGCGTCCTCCGCTGGGTCCCTGTGCCGGCGAGGTGAAACCACGCCTACCGAGGCGGGATCGCTGCTCGCTTCAGGCCTCTCAGCTCGCACTCGTGCCGTCTGATCCTGTGATGAAACACAGGACGGAAAACGCAACGTGAGCACAGGCGCTCGCAGCCAGAGGTCTCGGCTCTGAGATCAGAGGCGTCCTGGGAGGAGATGGATAGTGTGAGCCAGTTGTTCAGAGGGAAGCTCCCCAGCTCTGGCTGTTGTGAAAAGCGAGCGTGTGAGGGGTTGTGATTGTGGCCTCGTGAGGGCATGGTCACCACTGGGCATCGATTAGAAGATGCGATGGCTAACGTTCTCAAGTATCTCGTTATTTACACAAGTCACGGCCTGGATGTTATATGTGAGTGTGCTTCTACTAGCTGAATTCTAACATTAGAGCAGATAACAAAACTCAGCCAGCCAGAAAACACAAAGAGATATAATGGATCTGGCATCAGGTGGACACTTCCTGTTCCCTTCATCCCCTCCCTTCATCCCCTCCCTTCATCTACAACGCCAACTAATGCCAACTAACTAGTGGCATGTGACCGAAGCACAAACTGTATTTTGTTTACAAAAAATTGTTGTTTATATATGGAGTAAACATCGGAAACAGAAGACATTCCTCAGTGACTAAGGCTGCATGTGGGACTAACAGTGTGGATTTTACAAGTTAGTTGCTGGGTTGGCTAACTTTGTTTGGTTAGGACAGCAGTGTTACATGAAATGTTTACTTGCTGTGCTGAATGAAATTCCCACACATCTGAATCCACATGTTCTTTTTATAAATGAGTCCAAATGAAGCTAACTGCTAATTAGACTACATTACTACCATATATTTACTGGTTGGCCCAGTTCAGACTCTGAAGGAAATTGAGACATTGCCTGCCTTCTTTTTGTTTTCTTTCTTTCTCTCTCTCTCACTCACTTTTCCACTATACACTACTTCAATTTCTGAAATGCTGATTTTGGTTAAATTTTAACCACATCTGAATTGCTGACTGCTCTGTAGTCAACAATAGATCTTAGTGAAGGAGGATCGACCCACTTTCTCTTTAGAGGAGGGGGCTGCGTGAAATGGAAGGAAACAGTATGGAGAACACACGAGCAGAACGTACCACTGCAGACACTCAGGTATAATCTCAATAACAGAGAGAATAAGCCCTTTACCTCTGATACTATTGGAGGGCTGTCCATCCAATGTGCACCTTGGGTAGTCAGGTCCATGGTTACCCTCTTGGCTATGAATAGTAAAAGTACTCTGTTTTATTATTGTTATAATAATGCTACATGAATTTAGCAATTAGACATGCTCTCTCTTGAGTAATCTCCCAATAACATAGATGGGTTCTAAGATAATTAATTTAAGATCAAACTCATCTAAATTAGCCTGATGTCAGTGTCAGTTAACACAAGTAGACAGCAAGCAGGGGAACAGTTTCCATGAGAGAGCTCTAAGAGCCTGAAACAAACAAAGATTCACAGGACCTGAGAACAGGCGTTTTAAAGTGAAAGATTTATCCTGTTAAATGTTAATCCACTTCAAAACAACATTGAAGAGTGACCCTGAATGACCCTGAGTGACCCTGAGTGACCCTGAGTGACCCCGACTGCTGTACTGAGCTCAATTCCATGAGTATCAGTAGGGAACGCCAAGACTGTAATCACTAAAAAAAAAAACAGTTTTGCTGACACTCAGCTGTGCTGCTGTTGCAATATATTTAAATGGCAGTGGATGCAACCCGTCAATGCAAATTGACCGGTTCAAATGCACTACTCCCTGATTAGTGTGACTCAGAGTGAGAGTGCATGTCCTGTTTTATATTTAAATGTGTAAATGCATGTTTTTTTCCCTTCTGATACAGTCCCTGTGGATTATGTTTAGCCTGTTTGACATTTTAAACTAGTCAATCCCAAACAGCTTCCTGACCAATTAGCACTGCTAACGGTCGGACCACAGAAATTCAGCGGTCATGAACACTACGTAGTGTCTGCTTACATTGTGATGCACGCACATCTCCTCTGACCGAGCAATCACTGTCTGCTGAAGGTTAATAATAAGAAGGAGTTTGCAAAGGGGCACTAGCATTTGCCGAATGTAGTTTTGTGAGTGAGTGTGTGTGTGTGTGTGTGTGTGTGTGTGTGTGTGTGTGTGTGTGTCTTGGTGTCTGAATGCTGATTCAACCTCTAGCATGAGTATATGAAAGTCCATATGCTCAGTAAAACCCAGCATATGCTTCTGCTTTCCAAACAGGATGATTGATGACCTCATGCGCTCTTTAGCTTGGTACATCACCACGACTGGAAGAAGACCTTTTCAAAATTCACCTCCAGAGACGAATTAAGGAATCGTTTCAGGCATCGAGTTGAGGCCTCAGAAATACTCCAGCTCTCCTGGGGCCACGGGATGTCTTTCATAGAAGGAGCCTTTAGAAGAGGAGTTCAGTGAGTGAGGTGCGACTTGAATGCTTTCGACTACACGCGGCATGTTATCCCGCTACGCTAGAGGCGGCTGACGCGTGCATGGGGTCACGTGCGAAGGGGAGCCTCTTGACCGCAACATAATCCACTTCCTGCAGTTCTATCCTAAACGTTCAGCATAAGCAACAGGTAGGAATTGGAAATTCCCGGAGTAATGGTTCATCCCGGAGTAATTCCCGGAGTAATGGTTCATCCTTTCCCCACGATGATGGACCCTCGGAGACAAACAGCACCCTCTGAAATATTGATGCTTGGCAAAAATAGACCTCAGGCTGGAAGGAGGGAACTAACAAGCTGGCTGAGGGACAAGCCGTGACAAGTTAAGGCCGGCCTAATTTACCCCAATCAATTCTTCTCAGCGGCAGGGGCAGAGTATGCTATCGGCACTACGCCACGCAATTATGCTTACAAGAGGCCGCGCTTATACGAGGAACTGTCCTCCATTAATACTAGAGCTGAGTGCCACTGTGATTGATGGTTCGATGTCTTGGCCGTGTTTATTCTTCAGGGCTCCACTGGGGGACTTTTCTGGCGCTACTCTGACTCAGGCTGAAACAGACAGGCTGGAAACACTGAGGCAATTCAGGTCATTTTGGGTTTTTATGGGCCATTGGATGGGCCTTTTTTAAAAACAGTTTCTACCACAGAGCAGCATTTCCAAAGTCCAGCTGCAAACCTCTTAATGAGCAAGCTGGGGGTGAGAGTGGAAGAGAGCCCTCTATGGGCAGTAAGAGGAAACTGCAAGAAGAGCTCTGCTCAATAGGGAAACCCATCCATCTCTGGGCAGCAGAATTCTGAAATGAAAATGTCAAAAATTAAATATAAGCAGATGCACTTGGTTCGTATACACCCCGATGAGATAAGCTAGTGGCCTGCATGCAAAACTTCCACCTAATATGTCTGAAAGATGTCTTATTTACCAGAACACCAATTTTATATATATGAGAAAGTCATATTTTAAAGTTTATATAATTTGGTTTTTAAACATTTCTTTTACAAGATCATGGCCTTTTTCATAAATAACAGCATATTTTTATTTAATACACTCAATTACAC
Source organism: Brachyhypopomus gauderio (assembly GCF_052324685.1). Lineage (NCBI taxonomy): Eukaryota > Metazoa > Chordata > Actinopteri > Gymnotiformes > Hypopomidae > Brachyhypopomus > Brachyhypopomus gauderio. The sequence goes on from NC_135218.1 coordinate 6,568,296, forward strand.
TTGATGCATACAAAATTTATATAAATATGTCTACAGACCTTTTGACTTAGTACATGACCTCTTTGAGCTGGGATGAGAGCTTGATGTTTTATGCACAGGGTCTCCAAACACAAAGCTGGGTACAATAAACAAAACGAAAATACCCTGAAAATCATGTTACACAGGTCTCTTACCAGTTTACCAACCATGTTTCATTTCATTTGTCCCTAGAACATTACTGAAGTATTTGGGTAGAAATAGATTTTAAATAGCAGTGGTGTCTGTCATGCTAATATCACACTGCCCACTGCCCTTAATAAAGTGGATTTTCATATGGGAGACTCGTGCGTAGTTGTGATGAAGCATAAGGGATGCCTGCAGTTGCTTTGCACTCACTGGAGGTATCTACGTCAGATGGAGGATTTTGTGGGATCATGTAGAGATCTTTGCAGCACTCCCACTCCTAGGCAGAGATGCAGCGATGCTGAATTTCTTCCTGACTGGACTGACTGAGGTCCTGTGAAATCCTTTTGTAACCCTTTCCAGTTACATTTACTTTAACATCTTTCCTTCGAAGGCTGTGTTGCACCATATTGCACATGTTGCAACACAATTCTGTTTTTCTGTAAAGGGCAGACAGACAAATTGTGTGTGTTTTTCTTATATGACAGATCAGGCCAGGCGCTCACCTGAATTGATTGGAACACCTGACTCCAATTACCCTCTTTAAAGAAGTCCTTTTCTGAGGGTTCACATATTTTCCATCAGTGACCTTGACTGTTTAAACCATACCTTCTGTAAAGATATAGCAATTTTAAATGTTGTGACATTTGTTAAATAAGACTAAGTCAAAAGGGCTCAGAAACCTTTTTTGTTATAACTCGACTCTGGGTTCCTGGTGCTTTAACTGTGGGCCCGGGGGGATGAAATTTCGTAACCCTGTACCTGTGCATAGTATGACAAATAAATTTGATTCTGATTTGATTCTGATAAGAACAGGACAGGGTGTGAGCACATTTTGTACAGCAAAATGAGGCTGAGTTCATACATTGGTTGACAGTTCATGCAGCTATTTATAAACCATGAGTAACGTTTGAGAGATGTGAACGCTGTCTGTAGCCTCCAGGTGAGGCTACTAGTTGCTGAGTGAGGGTGAACCGAGCAGGGGGATCCCCTCAATGAAGACGCCTGTGTGGAAGTTAAAGCCTGCGCTCAATACCTATTTCTGTTATCACTATTATATTTTGTACAGAGTGACCTACTAACCAACATCTTGTTGTACTCAACAAGAATTATTGTACTTAACACTAGATGCCATCATGACATCCACACATGCAGTATAAGGAAAAACATTTTAACATTTAAGCAGCCATGTACATGGCAGTGTTACCATGAAACAGTTATCTCTCAACATTGTCAACTGTTCATATACACCAGTACAGGACTGACCCAATAAACCGCATACCTGTAGAAACACTAGCAGCATTTTCTGAAGCATAAGGCTTCAGATCGCAGGACTGTGTGGTCATTCACAGGTCAGCGTCTGATTTGCCTCCAGTGACAACGTGACGGCTATGATGACTCAGGCCGTAAAGGTCGCTCACCCGTTTACCCAGGTGCGGTGTGGGTGCAGGTGACGGATATGGCTGACGAGCAAATCAAATGAGAACGCTGGTCTACCACGCCCCCTCTCCACGCCCCCCTCCCCACGCCCCCCTCCCCATGCCCTCCCCACGCCCCCCTCCCCATGCCCCCCTCCTCATGCCCCCCTCCCCACGCCCAGCACCAACCTTTGCTTCTTTCTCACTAGTATGAAACTGTTGTAAAGCCTCCCAGCAAAGTGCAATGGGATGAATAATTGATTCGAAAGGGAGAAAGAAGGTATATGATGTCATTTCCACAGGTCAGTGCACTGTCTTGAACCAGCCGCACATCCTGGAAGAGGGAGAGCTCTAGGAAAGCCATTGTCCCTCGCAGGGAGGAAACCAGTGGGGGAGTGAGGGGTAGCTGCACAACACAAGTCATTTTTGAGGACTAATCATTGCATTAATACACAACCAAAAGTGGATCTGTGGGAGTATACAGTGAGGAAAATAAGTATTTGAACACCCTGCGACTTTGTAAGTTCTCCCACTTAGAAATCATGGAGGGTCGGAAATTTTCATCTTAGGTTCATGTACACTGTGAGAGATATAGTAAAAAAAAATCCAGAAATCACAATATATGATTTTTAAAATCATTTATTTGTGTGATACTGCTGCAAATTATTAGTATTTGAACACCTGCCAATAAGCAAAAATTCTGGTCCTCAATGACCTGTTAGTCCGCCTGTAAAAAGTCCACCTTCACTCCACCTGTTTGAGGTTGTTTAGCTGCATAGACACCTGTCCACCTCACACAATCAGTAAGACTCCAACTATTAACATGGCTAAGACAAAAGAGCTGTCCAAAAACACCAGAGACAGAACTGTAGACCTCCACAAGGCTGGGAAGGTCTACGGGGCAATTGCCAAGCAGCTTGGTGAAAAAAGATAAACTGTTGGAGTAATTATTATAAAATGGAAGAAGCTAAACATGATTGTCAGTCTCCCTCGGACTGGGGCTCCATGTAAGATCTCATGTCGTGGTGTAGCAATGATCCTAAGAAAGGTGAGGAACCAGCCCAGAACTACACGGGAGGAGCTGCTCAATGACCTGAAGAGAGCTGGCATCACTGTTTCCAAGGTTACTGTGGGTAATACACTAAGATGTCATAGTTTAAAGTCATGACACGGGAGGTTCTCCTGCTTAAATCAGGTCACGTCCAGGCCCATCTTAAGTTCACCCATGACCATTTAGATGATCCAGAGGAGTCATGGGAGAAAGTTCTGTGGTGAGATGAGACCAAAATAAAAATGTTTGGTCTTAATTCCACCCGCTGTGTTTGGAGGACAAAGGATGATGAGTACCATCCCAAAAACACGATGCCTACTGTGAATCATGGGGGTGGAAGCATCATGCTTTGGTTTGTTTTTCTGCACATGGGACAGGACGACTGCACTGTATTAAGGAAAGGATGACCGGGACATGTATTGGGAGATGTATTGGGAGATTTTAGGGGAACAAACTCCTTCCCTCATTTAGAGCATTGAAGATGGGTCGTGGCTGGATCTTTCAACATGGCAATATCCCAAAGCACACAGCCAGGATAAACAAGGAGTGGCTCCGTAAGAAGCATGTCAAGGATCTGAAGTGGCCTAGCCAGTCTACACCCTACAGAAAATGTTGGTGTTTCTCAGCGACAGCCCAGAAACCTGGCTGATCTGGAGAAGATCTGTGGAGGAATGGATCAAAATCCCTGCTGCAGTGTGTGCAAACCTGGTGAAAAACTACAGGAAACGTTTGACCTCTGTAATTGCAAACAAAGGTTACTGTACCAAATATTAACATTGATTTTCACTGGTGTTCAAATACTTATATGCAGCAGTAACACACAAATAAAAGAACATGTTGTGATTTCCAAATTATTTTTTTAGATTATGTCTCTCACAGTGGGCATGAACCTAAGATGAGACCCCTCCATGATTTCTAAGTGGGACAACTTGCAAAGTCAAAGGGTGTTCAAATAATTATCCTCACTGTATGTGTGTATGTGTGTGTGTGTGGAAGAGGGGGGTGTATATGAGAGTGGGTAGGTGAGTGTGTGTGTGGGTGTGTGTTGGTGGGAGAGTGGTTGAGAGTGGGAGTATGAGTGAGTGTGTGTGTGGGTGTGTGTGTGTTGGTGGGAGAGTGGTTGAGAGTGGGAGTATGGGTGAGTGTGTGTGTGTGTGGGTGTGTGTTGGTGGGAGAGTGGTTAAGAGTGGGAGTATGGGTGAGTGTGTGTGTGTGTGTGTGTGTGTGGGTGGGAGAGTGGTTGAGAGTGGGAGTATGGGTGTGTGTGTGTGTGTGTTGATGGGAGAGTGGTTGAGAGTGGGAGTATGGGTGAGTGTGTGTGTGGGTGTGTGTTGGTGGGAGAGTGGTTGAGAGTGGGAGTATGGGTGAGTGTGTGTGTGTGGGTGTGTGTTGGTGGGAGAGTGGTTAAGAGTGGGAGTATGGGTGAGTGTGTGTGTGTGTGTGTGGGTGGGAGAGTGGTTGAGAGTGGGAGTATGGGTGTGTGTGTGTGTGTGTGTGTGTGTGTTGGTGGGAGAGTGGTTGAGAGTGGGAGTATGGGTGAGTGTGTGTGTGTGTGTGTGTGGGTGGGAGAGTGGTTGAGAGTGGGAGTATGGGTGAGTGTGTGTGTGGGTGTGTGTTGGTGGGAGAGTGGTTGAGAGTGGGAGTATGGGTGAGTGTGTGTGTGTGTGTTGGAGGAAGAGTGGTTGAGAGTGGAAGTATGGGTGAGTGTGTGGGTGTGTGTTGGTGGGAGAGTGGTTGAGAGTGGGAGTATGGGTGAGTGTGTGTGTGTGGGTGTGTGTTGGTGGGAGAGTGGTTGAGAGTGGGAGTATGGGTGAGTGTGTGTGGGTGTGTGTGGGTGGGAGAGTGGTTGAGAGTGGGAGTATGGGTGAGTGTGTGTGTGTGTGTGTGTTGGTGGGAGAGTGGTTGAGAGTGGGAGTATGGGTGAGTGTGTGTGTGTGTGTGTGTGTGTTGGTGGGAGAGTGGTTGAGAGTGGGAGTATGGGTGTGTGTGTGTGTGTGTGTGTTGGTGGGAGAGTGGTTGAGAGTGGGAGTATGGGTGTGTGTGTGTGGGTGTGTGTGGGTGGGAGAGTGGTTAAGAGTGAGAGTATGGGTGAGTGTGTGTGGGTGTGTGTGTGTTGGTGGGAGAGTGGTTGAGAGTGGGAGTATGGGTGAGTGTGTGTGTGGGTGTGTGTGGGTGGGAGAGTGGTTGAGAGTGGGAGTATGGGTGAGTGTGTGTGGGTGTGTGTTGGTGGGAGAGTGGTTGAGAGTGGGAGTATGGGTGAGTGTGTGTGTGGGTGTGTGTTGGTGGGAGAGTGGTTAAGAGTGGGAGTATGGGTGAGTGTGTGTGTGGGTGTGTGTTGGTGGGAGAGTGGTTAAGAGTGGGAGTATGGGTGAGTGTGTGTGTGGGTGTGTGTTGGTGGGAGAGTGGTTGAGAGTGGGAGTATGGGTGAGTGTGTGTGTAGGTGTGTGTTGGTGGGAGAGTGGTTGAGAGTGGGAGTATGGGTGAGTGTGTGTGTGGGTGTGTGTTGGTGGGAGAGTGGTTGAGAGTGGGAGTATGGGTGAGTGTGTGTGTGTGTGTGTGTGTGTGTTGGTGGGAGAGTGGTTGAGAGTGGGAGTATGGGTGAGTGTGTGTGTGTGGGTGTGTGTTGGTGGGAGAGTGGTTGAGAGTGGGAGTATGGGTGAGTGTGTGTGGGTGTGTGTGGGTGGGAGAGTGGTTGAGAGTGGGAGTATGGGTGAGTGAGTGTGTGTGTGTTGGTGGGAGAGTGGTTGAGAGTGGGAGTATGGGTGTGTGTGTGTGTGTTGGTGGGAGAGTGGTTGAGAGTGGGAGTATGGGTGTGTGTGTGTGGGTGTGTGTGGGTGGGAGAGTGGTTGAGAGTGGGAGTATGGGTGAGTGTGTGTGTGTGTGTTGGAGGAAGAGTGGTTGAGAGTGGAAGTATGGGTGAGTGTGTGGGTGTGTGTTGGTGGGAGAGTGGTTGAGAGTGGGAGTATGGGTGAGTGTGTGTGTGTGGGTGTGTGTGGGTGGGAGAGTGGTTGAGAGTGGGAGTATGGGTGAGTGTGTGTGTGTGGGTGTGTGTTGGTGGGAGAGTGGTTGAGAGTGGGAGTATGGGTG